>NW_026057580.1:53500413-53525434 GCF_023721935.1 Panthera uncia
ATTCGGGGCGCCTGGGTGGCTCAGTCGGTTAAGCGTCCGACTTCAGCTCAGGTCACGATCTCACGGTCCGTGAGTTCGAGCCCCGCGTCGGGCTCTGGGCTGATGGCTCAGAGCCTGGAGCCTGCTTCCAATTCTGTGTCTCCCTCTCTCTCTGCCCCTCCCCTGTTCATGCTCTGTCTCTCTCTGTCTCAAAAATAAATAAACGTTAAAAAAAAAAACCCATATATTCAAGACACAATTCAAAGTACTGTTGTATGAAATACCAGGTTACACATAACTTAAAACTGCTAAAAAAAAAAAGTTAATGTGCCAAATAATTTAAAAATGCAGAAAACAAAAGATCACCCAGGAACCCACCAATCTGACACATTGATTATGCTATTTATGCTTGTATCTATTTTTTACCCTATACATATCTTGCATATTCTAAATGTCAGTGTCTACAAAATTTTACTCTTTATTTTTCATTCAAAATTATTAATAGAGAGTAATTTAAAATTCCTACATCACATTGCTGATATTTTAAGAACTAAGTTCAATCAAGGTGATACACTTAACTTTGGACATTTAGGTTATTTCTAATTTCAAATCACATACATGGCTGGAGGAAGAAGCAGTTATGTAAAAGATTCTTTTCTTTCACTGAAATATCTCCTTCAGTAAATTACCAGGCATGAGATTACTGGCTTAAAGGATATTTAACTACTTGTGGCCTGTGAGATCTATTCTCATTCACTCATTGCCATGAGATTTCTTTACTTAGCAAACACCTTGTTGCATTATTAATAACAAGATAATAGCAAGCATTCATTGATTATTTGCTGTGTCCCAGATACTATTCTTAGGGTTTTTACATGCATTATTTCATTCAATTCTAACAAGAACTCTATGCAGGAGGAACTATTTTTATTAGCCCCATTTTATACTTAAGGAAATTAAGGCTTACAGAGGTTGTCCTAGTTTACACACCTGGTATGTTGTAGAGCCAGAATTTGAAAACTCTGTGACTCTACATCTGAGCTATTAACCCTGTAGTGTATCTCACTTTTCTGTATATATTTGATGATAAACACGATATATTATAAAGCCTCATTTGTTATCATGAAAAGGGATGGCACAAATTACATGCTACTTTTCTGTGGAAAAAACACATGGATTTCAAAAATATAATCAACACACACAGATTTTAATATTACCAATGCTTTCAAATTGAATAAATGTTTTAATTTATTCAATGATATATGTTATATGCCCATAAATTATACATTCATAAAATAATGACACACCTGTCAACGTATTAATATAAAATACCAAGAAGTAGCTATGAGGGAAATTCCTTATAATAAAAAATTAGAAATCTACAATTATTTGAATTCCCCTTTCCATTAGAATCATTAAAGGCAGTGCTTAAATTTTTGGGTTAATTTAGAAAATGAAAATTAAGCAATATAAAAATAATGCAAGTAGATTGCATCTCTATGATCTGATATAGGTGCCTGTAAACTGCATTACATCCATTGATTTTTTACAATTAGGGTGACCATGTAGTTGATCATAGTTTATCATTTCATCACACTTTTGAAAGCAAAAGAGAAGCGGTGTTAATAGAACAATCATCCCGGGCAAACTAGACATATGGTCACCTTACTTAGAATAGTTCTACCATTTCTTTAGTAACTAAAATCCACTGGCTGAATCCCAGGACAAATTTTTAGTATGCAGCATGGTATAGCGGAAAAAAAAAAGCCTTGAACTGATAAACAGGATACTGGATTGTTACCCAATTTTCTCACATAGTAATATCCCTGAATTTCAGTTCCTTCATATGTTAAAAGAGAGAAAAAATAATACTTTCCACCACTCAGTAATGTGATAAGACCTAAACAGTAAAATGAACATGATTGTTCATTGTAAACTGCCCATCACGCATACAAATCCAAGTTATAATACTACACTCCACACTTTGACAAATACTGTTCTACTTTTTAAATGAAATCAAATTATACAAAAGTTCCAAAAATTTCAAAATATGTTTCAGAATATAATTTATTAGTCTTCTGAATATATTTATATATGTAAAATATAATATAATCTTCTAGTTTGCATAGAGGTTGTGACAAGTCATGGTAAATTTCTTTTAAATGATTTTTTGACAATAAAAGCTTGCTGACCAACTGAAGAGATGTCTTCATAATAACATTATCACGAAGAATTAGAAGTTTTCCATATATTAGTATGATTGAGAAACAAGTGGTTCCCAAAATAGAGTTTTTTTTCAAAATCATGAAGAAGAAAAAAAAGCTCTACATCAACAGATCCAAACTGTGATCAGTTTTCACAGTTGTTCGTACTGCAAATTTTACTCTAACAAATATCACCATGGACTTCCACTCTACCAAGTGCCTTGATAAACTTGCCTTTAAGTGGCTAACTACCCTCATTTGGCTAGGGACCCACTAGCATCCTCTCCCAAACACTTCAGTTTTTCTCAATATGGAACTGGAATTTGTTTCCAAACTCTTAACAGGATCACTGAAAGGAAACAGGAGAAATACTATAAAGGCAGGCCTGGATTGAGTCCAGCGGCAAGTACTCTCACAGCAATGCACTGGAATTATGCCAAGAAGGGAAGTGTTTTTGCAAATGAACATAGTGGCATAGTTAAGTATAAGGTCTTTAATTCCTTTGTCAACATCACCAAGGTTAAAAATTAAGAAAGCTATGTGATAAACAATTTAGTTGACTCACAACAGTGCGCACATACACTTTCAACTGAACCATAAGGAGGCATCTTAACTAATCACATTTTTTTTAATGAACTCTTCATTTTAATACCTAATTCCACCTATTCCAATGCACGATTAATGTAGATGACAGTGAAGTAATTTTACTTTATTTCAATTACCTTCGTGTGGTTTGCAGGTGACAATGATTTTGTTACTCAAATGTGGCTCCAATTCTTGAAACCAAAATAAATAAATATGAATAATTTTAATAGTACCACATTTAATGATATTATTTTGCCGATTTGGAAGAAATTGGAAGTGTTTTCGTCATGGTAAATGTCTTTATTGGAGTTAAAGACTTCTTTTCTTACTAAATCCTATATTCTTAAGTATAGAAATCAAACAGTTCCTGTTTGTTTTTCACAAATAAATGCATGCAGAAATCATTTGAGTTAAATTACACAAAATGATTCAAAAAATACAATAATTTTCTCCAAAAATCTTTAAGCCTTAAAAGAGCAGAACTATAATGTTGTTTCCTAGATTTTTCCTAGACAAATTTAATTGGGCATTTATATATGTATATTCCTGTTCTATTATGTTTCCCATTTTTAATTGCACAAAAGTTTATATTCCACTTTCACATCCATCATAATCTGTATAACTACTCAAAGTGGCTGCTTTTACAGCTAAACTACAATAATCTTAAATTTTCTTATTGAAGTTATTTTTAAGTAATTGTTGTTAACTTCCAGTCGATAAGAACACTGCCTTTCACTGAATTGATCAGTTTACTAGGAATATTTCTATAATTTCCCAGTGGTTAGCATTCCACCTACTAGTACTGACGAATCCTCATCAGTTTTTGATTTCCACATGCATGGAACCTGTAGAATGATCTCCTCAATAAGAAATTCTACCAGTGTAAGGGATAGGGAAAGAGGACAGATCATAAGACACTTTTGACTCCTTCAGGAGGGTATCAAAGGAAGTTGCTAAACTGGTCTATAGGACCTGAACCTATAGCATCTGTTTGTTTTGCCTTGAGTTCACCTCACAATATCAGCTAGATCATGGATGATAATTGAGTGCTTGGGACCTTGGTGTTTTACATGCTAGCGATTAAGTATTTAACTCTTCAATCAGGATAGAAAAATATATTTGCTCAGTTACTCCATCTAAATATTGTGTCCAAAGGAAATATAATGCGAGCTACATTGTAGCTCGCATGTGTGAAATTTTTTAATTTCTAGCAGTCACATTAAAAAAAGTAAAAAAGAAACAATTAAAATTAATTTTAATATTGCACTTTATTTAACCCAGTATATCTAAAGTATGATTCTTTCAATATGTAAGCAACATAAAAAATTACTAATGATATGTTACATTCTTTTTATTTTTTTTATACTAAGCCTGTGAAAGCCAGGGTGCACTTTACACTTATAGCACATTTCAATTTAGAATAGCCATTTTTTAGACCCTGAAAGTCATGTGTGGCTGTACTAGACAACACAGATCTAAATATTTTTTAAACTATATTTCTTTAAATATTCTATTAGCATGAGAATTTTATGGGGAAATAATATAATTTATATACCAAATTATTAAGAGCAAGACATCTGAGTTCAGCAATGAAACAGAATATTTGCGAGGATTCTCCTTGGATTGTGTTAGAAGCCAGGTCAATATTGTTGCTAAAAGCTTAGGCTCTGGAATCAGAATGCCTTGAATTTGATTCTAAGCTAAGACAGATAGAACCTCCTAAAGTATCTAACAAACAAGCAATTTACCCTTGATAGTGCCATTTTGTTTTTCTGTAAAACAGACATGATAATGAAATCTACCTCATTAAATGAACTAGTGTATACAAAGCACATGGAAGAGTGCCTGCACATAGCAAGTTACTACTGTTAGATCCAGTCCCCTCTAAATAAACTAGGATTTTCAATTATTAAAATTATGTTGTTGGCTTTGAAGTACAAAGAATATATAGAAAGTTATTTCTGGGTATGCACTATGTTTTCTAATTTATAAATTAAAAGATACATAAATAATATAACATAACTATAGAATATACTTAGGATATCCACAAACGGAAAAGTATCTATCAATTTTGAAGGTCCATGTGACATAGTTTTAAGTAGAAAAATACTGGCCAATTATGATGACTGCAAAATACTAAAGAAGAGAAAATCCAGTTTTACAAAACAAAGGAAAAGGTTCACTAATTTGTATGCTGTTATCGTTTCAAAACATAGAAAACGTCCAACTGAGGTATTACAATAACTACAGCTTTACTTTGGCCCACTTCCACAAAAATGTGGTCCACTATAACATGACTTATCAGGAAAGTACTCGCTTTAATATTTAGTCCAAAAAAGAAACACGGCTTTGGCAGAAGTAACCTCGGAGATTTATCAAGTGAAATTTGAGGATTTTTGTATCAAAATTTTAGTATTTATAAAAAAAATATTCTGAAAGTTTAGAAATGTATTTGTAGGTGCCCTGCCAGTAGAGGTCTTGTTAGCAGCCCCCTTAACGTCCTTTCTTCTGCTACTCACAAGTTCGGACAATACAGACAGATTTCAGAATAGGAGCAATACCCTATCACTGAATCCTGATTAATATCACACCTCATTCTGCTCAGTCTCCTCTCTTAAATCTCATAGAGCAACGTGCAACTGTTGGCTTCTAGGTCAAGCATAGGGCAAATTAAATCTTAGCAACAAATGCTATTATTGCCAATATTTATTGCATACCATTAGTGCAACTATCACTGTGGGGAATCACTGATAGTTCAGTAGTGACTTTGCTTAAGATCTGCTGAATCGGAAGGCTGGTGTGGCGCAAACTCACTTGTTTAAATAACTATTATCACTCACAAGCTCTGATATTGAAATAGAACAAAAGGCAAAGTGGAATTTTAATAACACATATTACTTACGTTCACAAGTGTCCCCTTTCTGCTGGTAGCCTGCTTTGCAGATACACTTTCCAATGGGCACTAACCATTCTCCTTCTGCACTGCAGTGCATCCTGGGGGAGTTTTCCGCCTCTTCCTCTGCACTGCTGACACATGTCCCTCGAACCTCGACTAAAGAGGAAAATTCTGAACCAGTCACTGTATCTGGAAAGATAGCTAAATTCTCAATAATGGACCAGCACTTCTTGTAGTATACTTTGACAGAAACCAAAGCTATGCAAGCCCCTACATCCTGAAAGGCAAGATAGAATCCCTTTTTGGACAAAGGTCCAATCTCTCTCACCTCAGTGTTAAGCTTCATCTTTCTTTCACCAAGGTCACCCTGGGTAAAACTTTCATCTGCAGCAATGGTGTCTATTTTTACATAGAGGTTTTCTCTTATATTCCTGCCAGTGTCGTAGTCTGTTTCATAATAGTACAAATTAAAGGTTTCCTTGCAAGTTCCCAGTACTCCAGGAAGACTGTTACAATCCCTCAGGGTAAATTTCAATTCTACAAAAATCCTTTGTGCATTGCCTTTCGAAATCCAGTTAGTCCGCAGCCAGTTGTTTTGGTTGGGCTCCATGACCTGGCACACCTGGTACGTTCGGATCGGGGTATAGTTCTCGTCCAAACCGCTGATTTCCTCCCACTGTAAAATGCATTTAAAAGGTGATCAGTCATTCAGCAAATAACAATAATAATAATAATAGCATTTTTATTTTGACAGTAAACCAGGAACCTTTAGCACAACACAAATGGTGGTCTTTGAAAGAGTTAGGTAGATTCTGGCCCTGGCAAACACTGTAACCTGAGAATACAGGACTCTCCGCTCAGCTTCATCCGGTGGCTGAACATCGTTCAGGGTGCTTGCGTTGTTTGCACATACAATAAATATTTCATTTTGTTTAATATCTGCTTGCTGGTGCATTAGTGTTTCTTTTTCACGTGTTTGCTTATGTCTATAGTCTCCATTGAGATTATAATTTTTATAGACTAAGCGCACAACACAATTACTTAAATTACCATTTAAT
Organism: Panthera uncia; assembly: GCF_023721935.1. Taxonomy (NCBI): domain Eukaryota; kingdom Metazoa; phylum Chordata; class Mammalia; order Carnivora; family Felidae; genus Panthera; species Panthera uncia. The sequence continues at coordinate 53,507,136 of NW_026057580.1, forward strand.
GCATATGCATATGGATACATGGCAGAATTTTTGAGAACTCGGTTGACATTTTAAGTGTTGATGTTAAACTTAGAGTACCTAAAAACACAGGGAAGAAAATGCCAAGAGTGCTCTGAAATGTAAAAGCATTCCACAACATGTTGATATTCATAATGTGAAATCTTCTACAATCTTTTCAAAATGAGATATAAGGCAGTAACATTTACATAGCTATTTATTTATTGCAGCGTTATATATAATATTGTACATATGCCACCCAACTATAAATAAGTAGTTAAAAAAGCATGATTCATCTTTATAAATAAATTGCTTTCAATAGACAATCAAATGTACATGGCAAATCAGCATGCTGGATCATACTTCAGTAATAGGCTTTATGACAGGAAAAATAGCACATTTAAAAATGTCCATTCATCTGCTGATGTAATATATACTACAGAAAATATATATTTTCATGAAAAGGGAAAATAATGAGTTTGGAAGAGTTTGCAACAATTTAAAGATTAGTAAGCCATGTATGATACTACCTATTTGCTGGTTAGCAAATAAATTCATTGCACTTAAAACAGTCTTAATAGTCTAAAATGACCGTTTTACTATGTCCTTTCTTACCATTATTACAAAACTTACCACTTTATATTTAGGCTACCATAAGAGTGAAATCATCATCTACCTGTTACATTTCCCCACTACAAAATGCTAAATATGAAAACATGTTAGTATTCAAATCCAAAGTCACACAGCAATACACTTTTTAACCCATCGTTTCAAGTAAAGCAGATAGGAAAACAAACTAATAAGCATGCGGCAATGAATTTTATTTGTAAAACTTGATCAGAGAATCAATTTATTAAAATACTCTAAAATATTAATATCTACTTTTGAAACTGTTTTTCAGAAAACTATGACTGACAACAAAATACTGTAATTCAGAAATTTCTTGTATGACATTATATATTTGCTACATTCTTATTATACATATCAAAGCTCCTCAAATGCAGCAAAGAACCCACTATCACGTGCAGGTTTTACTCAACACAACTTGAGTTTCTGACTATTAATGATTGCATGTTTCCCTTTGTTTCAGTTAGCTGCTTATAATCTGTCTAAATGGCACTTAGCCAAATATACCTAAATTCATCCATTTGGGTGGGTAGATTTTAGTCTCTTGGTTAGATCGAAATTATTAAAAGAAGTCACGCTAATAATGATATCTACCAAGAAATCAAAAGCTCCAAAGATAAATGTGCTCTTTTTAACAATTCCCCGGCTTGAAGAAATCAAGGCTAATTACTATTAAAGTATATATGTCTCAACGTTTCTTGTTTCTAACTTCAAGAACAATCATATTACTTTGTTGTATGTACGAAAAATCAATTTCACGACTTATGAAACCAAGTTAATTTTTATTTTTATTTAAAAATGTATTCCAGAGGGGAAAATTTCAGGACAACTATTGTATATATAGCAAATAGTGAGACTACACAAATGCATTTAACACAACTCCTGTTTTATTCTTTCACTTTTCTAAGAGACTACAATCATTTCTACAAATGACACCACTGGGAAAGAAGTCTTAATTCAGATACTGTGATTTTATGGTATACTCATGAAAGTATTTTCTAGAAACATACTTTAATAACACTTTATTTCCTGTTAGATATTTAATCATATGCAAGCCAATCCATTTCATATATAAAACACATCGTCAATCATCATTCCCTAATATTATCTATTGATTCCTACAGATATGTAGGGTTAACTGTTAAGATACTTTGGACTGATAAAATGCCCATTTGAGTCAAAGAGAACACAGTCATAATTTTTCATTTTGTATATTACATTGATGAAATACTATAATCATTACAATCCTACATCAGTTTACTTCTCCTTAGAGATAAAAACCATCTTCTATCTCTATTTGTTTTAATTGATGGATGGTAGAAAATGTGCTACATCTGTCATTGGTAAGAAAGGTGTTTCTTTTTTATTGTGAATGTCTTCCTATAATGTGTATTATTTTACTCATGGAAACTATTCCAGTTACAAGAAAAGTATGACATTCCTACCTTAAAGTCAGTGCACTTTTTATATTTAATCTGTAAAATATGTGTCACTTTTCATTCTTTAATCTGACCAATACAGATAACTGCAATATGATCTTAAACAATCTCTCAAATATTAATTGCTGAAAAATCTGAATAATTTAAGAATGGCATTGTTCACATTTTGCATTCTTAAACTGACTTCCAGTTCATGACATGTTGATTTTATGTTCTTCTTATACTCAAAAATCCCTTTTAGACTTTCATTCTTCTCTTTGCAAAATTTGTTACACTTTTAATATCCTCACTTATACTTCATGCTCTTTGACTCCAGATTTCTTACTGTACCAAAGACCAACTTAAGTAACAACGAGCTACATACTCTCATTTCTCAGAGCCTCTTCCTTCAATAAGGGATGAAGTATGTGTTCTCTCTCACAATTAAAATAAGACCTAAAGACAAAGACATTGAGCTAAATTTAAGTAAGTAATATACCTTTCCAGATATGTGAAATGCAACGGTCAGAATATTTTTAGGGTTTACTAATATTTTCATAGATTTTTATTGTACACCTTTTCCTCATATTTGTTATAGCAGATTTTTACTACAATATGTACACGCTTTGCCATCACTTCAGATTAATAACAGCAGAGAGCACATGATAAAAATTTGGATTTTTACACCAAATTCCAACATAAAATATTGAGCACATAACAGTTTTAGTTATCTTTTAAGGTATATTTTGAAAGATGCTAAAACTTTTTAAAAGAAGAAACAGATCACATACTGTTTTAAAGAACTACATACAACCTACCTAGTGATTATACTAAGAAGTATAAAGCAACTAAAGAGATTTAAGTGAGTTTGTGAAAGAAACGTTCCCTGTAATTAGTTAGCATTTATAGCATGGAAACTGAGATATAATTCCTCTCACAATAAGAACTCAAAAGATTATGGGTATAAGATTTTTTTTAATCCATTTCCCCAAGTACTAAGTAGACCTTCCCTACTGAAAGAACTCAATGTCTCATTGTAACACCACAAAATTTTGAACAAGATACTTGGAATTAAAACAGTGTAAATATGAAGAACATGAATAATTCCATTCAGGGGGAGAAGGGAAAGGTTGTGTTTCTTGATAAAATAAATGGTGATATGTATTCTATAAGGAGATGCACTTACCCCATTGGGTGGAGAAGAAATCCATTCCAACTCTGTTTGTTGTGCTTTAGAATCCAGCAGTAGTACTGAAAAAGAAAGTTTCATTTCCAAATGTTACATGAAAAATTTAAACAAATTTGTAAAAGTTATTAAAGTGAATCTAATGTTTATATAATTATCACTTATGATCTAAGATTTATAATGTTATCTATTTATAATGTTATCTATCTATAATGTTATCTAAATAACATTATTTATAACGTTATCTATGTGAATGAATGATGACCTGAATACCCACCTGATACCAGTATATCCCCCTTTCTTAGGGAGAAAAGATGTTACAACACCATTTTACGTTTGGGGTTTTTCAATTAAAATATTAAAACAAATCTAAAAACTGAAAAGCAGCATGAAAGTAAGGATAAAAAAATGATATGAGGTATATTGATTTCATAGTAATTACATATTATAAAGAATTTTATAAACCACTGAGCACTCCATATTTTGTCAAGTATATTGACATGGACATAATAAAATGTAATTCCTTATTAGCCTTCAGTCAGTCACTAATTTGTGATATTTGCCCAAAGTTTTTCCTCGTGCCTTGGAGAATTGGAGTTTGTTTTTCAAAAACTTTTCCACACACAGTGTCTTCTCTTAAGCCAAAATTAATATAACAGGAAACTGTATCAAGCAATGTCATCATGAGGAAAATAAATCGCCCATTATTCACAAGATATATTTCTGGGTTAGTCAAACATCTGTTTTCAATATTTCTATTTTTTTTTTTAATTTCCAAATATTTCAAAGCATTAGCTAATTCTCAAAATGGTATATTTAAACTCTGACTTGACTTTATTCCTGACTTGACTTTTAAAAACAGTTGTATTCCACTTTCATATTATCAAAAAGCATAAACAATTCATTTAGATTTATATATATGTGAAACAAATGCTCCTGGTAGTATCAACATAAAGTAATGTATTAAAATGTTATATATTAATATATATATATATATATATATATATATATATATCATACTTCCAATTCAATATGGTTTATTGCTTTTTAAGACAATTACCCTCCTAACGCATTCACTCTTTGCTCAAACTGATTCAGAGTTATGAGTTTTTACTGTTTAAAAATATTCCTGACTACAGCATTTTAACAAATGTATCAATTTGTTCAGAAATAATACTGAATATATTTCCAGGTTTGTAAATGTGCTTAACATCAACCTCAGCAAAATGTTAAAACTTAGAATTAAATAAAATACATGCTTATATGAACTTTTAAATAATCACTAGAGGGGGAAAAAAGTAGATTTCAAAGGTAATGGAAATTTGCTACGCTAAGAAAACAAAGGAACACATTGACTATGTGCTCAACTCCTTCACTCTAGTCAAGGTTATTCTCTGCAACTGAAAACCGAAAGATACAGAGATACTTTTTTGCAAAAATGTTTTACACTTAAGACTCTTGGGAAGACCATGAAAGCACAAACGTCGTCACAAACACTTGACTCTCTTTTAGATAAGGGGGGGAAAGAAACACACTTTCAAAATACCCAGTTGTATTTCGCACTTGGAACATCAATAAATCGTTGGACTAGTAAATTTATATAAAGTATTTTTTAAAGTTTATTTTGTTTTTATCCTCAGCAACAGAGACGAAGCACAACCAAACATGGGCTCCGGGTTCCTTTTGAGATGATTTATTATCACTATTATTTTTGTCTTCTGCACTGACAAGAGACAAGTGGATTTTAAACCCAGGTGACCTTCGAGAGTCATTCTGGAGAGTGAAACAAGCAATGTGATGATTGTTTACTGCGGTTCTGTTACCCCTCAGCACAGCCTGCGGTGGGGACCGGGGACCACGGAGGGGTGGTGGCCGCAAACAAGTTAAGAGGGAAACAAACTAACAAATAAAAACAAAACCGAATCCAGCCCCTGAGCGCCTAATCAGAAGCAGCTCTAAAGTGATCAGTGTCTCGGTGTCGTCCGCTCTCTGGACAAACTCGCAAGTGCGCGCTTTTGCCTTCCAGCTCAGAGCACAGAGAGCCATCCTCCCCTCACGCCCACGGAGGCGTAGCCGGGCTGCTGACCCGGACGTGGGGCGCCCAGGCCCAGGCTCGGGGACTCCGCGCCCTGCCGCGCGGGGGGTAAAAGCAAGGGGCAAGACGCAGGGCGCGCCCGGGCCAAGCCAGCCACCGGCCGCGCGGGCAGCGGCGGCGGCCGGGGCGGGGCCCCCGGCGGAGTGGGGCGGGGCAGGGGCTGCCAGACCCGCGCGCCCGCCGCGCGGAGCATCCATTACGTCTCCGCCAGACCTGGACACTCTAGGGAGCCGGTGGCGCCCTAGCTCCAGAAGGAGCCGGGAGGAGGAGAGAGGCTTTCGGGAAGCGTCTCCTCTGAGAGAGAGACGGCGGCGGCGGCATTTACGAAGAGGAAAAACAGCAGCTGCACTTCGCCTCCAAGAGTCAGACTCTGATTTATACATGCGCTCCCAGTAGCGGGAACCGACCTCCCCAGAGAGTATGTTTGAGGAAAGTGGAGGAAGGAGGTCCCTCATCTTCCTCCAGCCACCCTCAGGCACCCCTGGGGAGGCCTGGCACCTGCGCGACGCAGCTCCTAGCGCTCGCCCCTGGGTGCCGCGGCGCCCCTCGAGGCTTGCTCGCTCCCACAACCGCAGCTCTCGATCGCCGCTGCGTGCTGGGAGCGTCACCACTGAGAAGCGGGGCGCACTCGCCCTCCCGCCCACCTTTTAAACCTCTCGCTTCTGCATTTAAAGAATTCAGCCTCCTAGAATCAGAATCCTCTTCACGTATCTTGCACCCAGAAGAGAAAAGCAAGCGAGCGAGACATTCTGGCTGCAGGAACCTCTCCCCCTAGTGATGCAGTTATTTATAGCTCAAACTCCTGCCGGGTCTGCGTGAGCTTGCGCGCCCGGCTTCGCCGCGGCGGTGCAAACTTTTCCTCAGGTCCCGCTATTCCGGAGCAATCAGTACAAGGTTCCAGGACTGAATGTTCCTAACCGCTAATGTCGTGCAAATAACAACGTGCGTTTTGGTGTGTGTATGGGTGGGTGTTTCTGGCCGACGTCGCTTGCTAGGCTAACGCGTAACCGACAGCCAGAGTCATGGTTTTTTTTCTGAAAATTTCTGTGAATGGGTTCAGCGTCAACACTGGTTGCAGATGTGGAAACTGGGGTCAGAAGGTCAGGCTGTCTCAAGAAGTAGGACAAGGCGTTGGGGTGGGGGGTGTGGTTTAAGTGAAAGAAGAGGGGTGAGCGAAAAGAAGGAAAAAAAAAAGGCAGCACTAAATCACTAAGTTTTCAGGGATAGACGAAGCAAGAACCAGTATCTAACACAAACCCCTCCCTCCCCCCCCCCCCCCCCCCCCCCCCCGCATCGCCACGATGACCTAAATCTGATAACGGATTCCTCCATTCTCCATACTTCGGGGACAAGTAATTATTAGTATTCTGCTTTTAAATATCGGGAAATCAACCTTAGATTTACAGTCTGGAAGACCAGGGAAGGCGGGCGGGGGAGGGAGATTGTGACATTGCTCAAGAAGCAAGACATTTCCATTGAGAGGATTTATTTTTCCCCAGCTCCAACTACAGGCACCGAAAGGTATTTTACCCTGTCAGTGGTTCAAAGGAGAAGAAAAATAAATAAATAAATAAATAAATAAATAACCATATACAGGCGTATCTGGCCGCCCAAATGAAACCTGCTCTCTTCATCCAGAACTAGCCTTCAGGGTCCAGGTCCTTCGCAAGGTCTGACCGCTCCGACTCAACTGCCGGGCAGATGCTGGGGACTTCTAGTCGCCCAGGCGGCATCTTGTTAGTTGCACAGCCCCAGCCCGTCCCCTGCCTCCCCGGCCCGGCCGAGCCAGATGGGCTCCGGCTGTCCGCGCGGCCGCCAGGATCCGCGCGCCGCGCGCGCTGAATGGAGACGTCCCCGCCGCGGGGCGCGCACCGATCTCTCGCTTCACCTCCGCGGCGTTATTGTTCCGCGCCGGCGGCCGAGCGCCAACCGCAGGCCCGCGCCTCCTCCTCCGACGCAGTGAGCACTTCATTAGTAACCCGAGCGTTCGGAGCACACACAAGTCACGGCCCCTCTGGGAAGGCTCGGGACACCAGCCGCTCGCCGCCGGGCTGTCCAGGACACTAGAAGCTGCACTCCCCAGTCCCCGACTAACTCCGGCCGCAGCTTACCCCACCGGAGGCGAGCACCGAGAGGAGGAAGAGCAGAGCTCTAGAGGAAGAGATCTGACCCGCCTGGGATCCTAGAGGATGAGCTCGCTGGTCATCCCCCCACCACCCCACTCCACCCCGCCGCTCTGCGTTGCTGCTCACGCCCTCCGGACTGCCTGCGCCAGAAATCCCACTCCCGTCGGGCGGACGGCCCCGGGCGAGGGGCTGGAGGCGGTTCGGAGTGGCCCCGCTTGCCGCTCGCCGGCCGGGAGCAGACGGAGCGGTGAGGGGGCGGGGAGCTGGCGGGGGAGGGTCGCCCCGCGCCGGAGGCGCGGCCGGCAGCCCCGCGGACGAGCCGGCTCATGCAGGTAGACAGCTAAATAAATAAGTCAGAACAAACTTTGCTTTCCCATCACCTTACCTTCCTTTGCAGCCTGCGCTTCCCCGGTGTGTGCAAAGCGGAGCAGCCAGATGTAGCATAAAATAATCCATGAAGGGTGCCGAGTTTGAAAAACCATGGTGCATGAGCAGGTTTTATTTTAGGTTTCAGTTGAGTCGTAGCTTTTTAAATGCTGTTTGCTCCGAAGTGGGTTCTTTTTTATTGCGCTTTTCGCATCGATTCTCCTGCTCGATCTCCGGCCGGCTGCTCCACGTTTAGCTTTTTTTTATTTTTTCGCCCTCCTGTTCGTTCGCACCGTGTTTGCTGCCTGCAAGTCTCCGACTGCAGACCGGCCGCTTGCTCCACACTCCAATAATATCAATTAGGGGGGAGGGGGCGGAGCTCCGAGCAGAGAGCCTCCGCCACTCGGGCTGACTGGCAGGCACAGCCGGCCTGCCAGGCGGCGATTCCCAGGGCCGAGGGGCGGGTCCTGGTGCAAAGGCCGCCCCGGCCGCGGGGGCGGGCTTCGGGGCGCGGGCCAATCGGCAGCGAGCGGAGTCAGGTTGCCGGTCCAGGATTCCCTCCAGGTTCTGAGCTCCCAGCTTTCTCTGGATGCTCTGAAAGGGAGGACGCGAAAGGCAGCCGAGGTGCGTGCTGCTGTGGGCACTCGGCTTTTAGCAATCACTGCTTTCGTTGAGCAGAATCAATCCGAGAATAACGCTCCCAACTTAGAGCCCTGTAACGTATAGCGGTACTCCTTGTGGTCTTTTAGAAACCGGAGGCAATGCAAGCCATCTCTCAGCTACCAAGCACGGAGCCAAGAAAGTGAAATAAGCTGTGCCTTTAAGTAAAGTGCCTTTTACTTTTTTGTTACTCAAAACCTCCTCGGGTCGGGTAACTTTGTTCTTTTCATTTCTTGAAGGGTTTATACGTCTCTTTTTCTGTTACTCAACAGCAGTCAGCGCTAGGCACCACCCGGCACAGTCCCTGGAAGAATAAAAGTATCCAAATGTATTATGTTCAAACAATGTTTCCAAGAGTTTGCAACAAGCTCTGGCAAAAGAAACAGAGGAAAAGGGAGTGGAGAAAGGAAGTCTTTTGTTTTAGGTGCCCTCCTCACCCCCGCCCATTCATCTCACAATAGTTTGTTTGGTGAAGTAGGACACTAAGAACCTTTAGAAGGTTCCGTATCACTTTTCTTATATGTTTTATCATTTTCTGAGGTTTTCCTTGGATTGCCCCATTTTGATCGTTTCCCATTTCGCTGCATAAATTACACTTAAATTTGAAGAATGTTACCACGTATTAAATTAATAAAGCAAGACCTCTTTCGCAAATTGGTACTTTCCAATAATTATTCAATTTTATGGTTATTATTATTCAATCTTTCAAGGGAAACTGCTTTCAAGGGAAAGTGAGAATAAAAAGTACAACCAACATCCCCAGTTGAATTCATCCAACTAAAATAGCAAGGACGACATCGTAGAGAAATCCGTTCACCGTTAGGCAGTTTCTCAGACACTTCGCAATTCAAGGGGTGGGTGATATAAGAGGAAGAACTTTAAAAACTTAATTGCCAAATCATCAATTTCAAATGTCACGACAGAGTAACCTGATCACATGTTTAAGATGAGTTCAGTGTTCTTCTTGTCCTTTTAATCCTTTTTAAAAAATCTGTCATTCATGATTTGCCTTTATTTATGATAGGCACAAAGTTTGATCTCGCCTGAGACTCCAAACTTTTCCTATTCTTTCTATACAGAAATATAAAGTAAATTGAGTTGTTTCTGGTATTACAGCAAAGACTTCTCAGAGATGACACATCCCCAGATTTTTAAGTTTTATTTTTTGGTAAATTGTCTCCTGTAGTTTTAACTTGCCTAATGCAATTACAAAGAAGAAAGAAATGAAATTTCCTTCTCTAACTTCTCTTTCTTTCTGTAGTTTATTTCTTAAATGTTACTTGTTCCTAGCCATTATGCCTATTACATATTTTAGAAATTATATCTAAAAGCATCTTAAGTGCCCTTTAAAGGATGCATAGAAAATGTAAACTGCTTAATATATTAACCTTGAAAAGAGACCAAAATAAAAAAAAAAAAATGTAGAGTGCACTTGTTACAGGGAAGATCAAATGGTATTTACACAAACATATGCTTTAGAGTAAAAATTGTAAGGTAAAACAATTAAAAACATAAATCTGTACACATACCCTATAAAACTATTAATCTCAGAACCACAAAGCCACAAATATTAATCCACTTCTAATAATTAAAATAATTTTACAAGATCTCAGCACTTTCTCAAGTCTCATCCCCACTTCTTACAGTGACACCAAGGTAGACTTTAAAGTTTAAAATATTCCTTTCATCTATTGAATGACTAATACTCAGTGATGTGAATACAAATAACTTTCCATTAAACCAGGAAACTAAAGAAGTAACATCCTTCACTCTGATGAGTGTAGGTGGTAGAGGGAGTCCCCTTGTTGTGTCCCTTCTGTCTGTCAGACATAAGGGTATGTGCAGCCTTGCTTTTATTTTTAGAGACAAGAGGCTTCACATTAAATGCACATGTGCCAGGCTGCTGACAGTTTTCCCTGCAGAATTGCACAGTGATACTCATTTTTAGGTTTACCAGCCTTCTTTCTTTTGTAGTTAGGTATATTGGTAAAGAAGTCATAACATTTAAATAAAAGTAAATAACTTAGTCAACAAAAGAATGTTCATTATGCAGTATTATACAGCATTTATTTTAGTATTTAAGCTGTTAATAGACTCTATTTGGCTAACAGCAAAGCACATAAACCTATTTGTACATGAAACCATTGAAATAAAAAATAATCAGTTCGCAAAACTTTCCTATTTTAAAATAACACTAAATAGTGAATTTCGTTCTATCACTTTAAAAATGGTTTATTTTAGCTTCATATCTGTGATTTTTCATATTATTTCTACAGCATTTTTTAGGAAAGTATATGGATGTGTGTATGTAAAATGAATTAGAAAACAAATCATTTTTCTGGGCAATACCAAATGATGTATGCAATCAATACATGTGAGCCAAAGCAGAAATTCTGAAAACTATTTTTTTAATTTTTATGTATTCATTGTGTAATGTAGTTCATAGAGTAGCCTACATGTATTTAGCTAATTTGAAATAAAAGGTAAAAAAAGGAAATAATTTCCATTTATATCTCCTCTTTTGAAACAGCTATTATAAATGTATAGTAGAAAGGTGAAAAATACCTCTTTTCAGATGCAAAGAATATATACCCAATTTTTATGCACCATATTTTTATCCAACTACTAATAATCACACATAAATGTACATATATGAAAATAAATGTACAAATTCAAGATACACATTCCAAATGAGGGTACAGCTCTTATCTCTTTTTTAACATGCTTCAATACTAATATTCATGTCACTTTTTATCTCTGGGAGGTATTCTATGATGTTAAGAGAGAAGTAGTAACTTAAGAGTAAATTATAATGACTTCAGGGAATAAGTTCCATGAATTTTCAAATAAAAAGCCGTTTTGTGCGTGTGTGCGTGCACATGCTCACATGCGTCTGGTAAACATGCCTTTAGAGGATAAAGTATAATCTGAGACTTCGGTATGTTACAAATCCAAGGCTGCCAAACTAAATAGTTAACAACAACAATGAAATCAAAGGGCTGTTTCTGAACCTACTACTTTTGCACTTACTGTCTAAATGCATTCACAGCTGGTAAATGTGAAAATGCAAGTTCATCACAGAAAAAGGGGTAATTTAAACTGAATTAGAAAAGGTACTGTGCAGAAGAAACTGATTATAAACAGAAAAGAAACATTATGTCTCAGTTAATAGATATTACAGAAAATTGGGTTCTCTATTTGTGATTTCAGTCAAAATGTAAACAATCTTTCCACTGTGCAGGAAAATCATTTACATATTTACATTAGCATGATTTATGTAGTGAATATAAAATATTTACTTGCAGTCCAATGTAAAAAATGTACATAAACCAGGCTCATAAAACACATACTCATGGTTTCACCTATTCTTGTAAGCCTCAGATTTAGCCAACAGTATAGGAAGTCAGAGGTCAGGAATCAAATTACAAGTCAAGCCTACATTTTGAGCCTTTATAAAAAGTTCATTCATTTTTGCAAGGTCAGATACATTGATACTGTCATGGAAAACAACAAATATAATTCTTTAACTGCGATGACTGAGTTAATTTAAGACAGTTTAACAAATTAAAAAAATTATATCAAAATTATAAGAGTCCGGTTGAATACTGCTAAGGTGTCACTCGGAAATTTCCTAACCATTTATAATATTCAAAGTGTCGAATCAAATAACTTCTATTATTTGACCAATATTAAAGGAACTTGTGAATATATCAGAGGAATGTGTCACATTATACTTACAATCACTTAACACATGTCCATTACTCTTCAGATGAATTTATTTTTTTTTAATTTGATTTTGCCTGAAGAGGTTCTTCCTTTCTTTTAGTTATATTTTATTTTGCCATAAGTCAAATGCACTGATAGATAGAACTAGCGTAAATTATGCAAATTACTTCTACATGCTTTCGTAGTTTCTCATCTTGCAATTTATTAGCTCTTTAAAACCCTTGTATTTTAGGTGTCAAGGAAATCTGTGACAATTCAGTGACCACCAGGGGGCACCAGGATCTCTGGGTGTTCTGGCCAATCAAGTCCACACTGAATAAGGACAAGGTAATTATGAAATTAAATATATAATTATATGTATTTATATCTATATAGTTTTATATAGATATAATTAATATATATTTGCCCCATTGGCATTTTTGAGTTTCTTATTCTGTTTGTACCTATGCCAGCAGACTGAAAGCCTTCATAAAAATTTGTGAGATGTTCTGTGACCTCTTTCAATCTATAGAGACCAAGTTAACGGAAGGGGCTCCAAAAGTACCATAGAAGGTGAATTGTATTGCACAAAATCTAGCTCCAGTTTTTTAAAACTTAATATCTGAGGAACTCTGAGTCTCCAGATAGACCTCCACTATTCTCTTTCTTATTCTCCACCCACTTAGCTCCCAAAAAGTCTTTTTTCTTGGGAAATAGGGCCAGACTGGGATTGAGTGTTTTCTTGGACTTGATAGTTCTGAGTTTTAAGGGTCCCGTGAAGTTCTTAGAACTCTTTAGTTCGAGGAGCATTTTAGAGACCACTTCTCACCCTAGCCTTCTGCCATGGTTGATACTACAAATGAAATTCCCTCAAAATTTGCCTGGCTACTCTCAAGGAGGTCTAAGAAAAGGTCTGAACAGTAGAAGTTTCTATGTATTGAAGTAATTTAGAAATAGAGTTTCTATGTTGAGAGAAAAAAAAATACATGAACAGTATCCCCAACCTATAAAATTATAAAACTGTGGGTATTCTCTGCACTGACTAAGGGTGAAATTGTGTATACTGATGAAGAGGGCACCTTATACTAACCCCTTGATGTGCAGTGTTGTTCTCTGTGTGGAAAGAGGGCAAATTTGTATGAAACAACTATCCTCCTGAGAGGAGAGATATCATAAGTCTCCAATCCAATCCCATTTGAGTTTCAACAAAATTAGAAGCTCTGAAATGTTAGGATGGTTCTAACTAAGGGGGAAATGATCTGGAGTACCCCAAAGAAGTGCTCATTGTGAGGAAAAGAAAATTCTAGTCTTCATATATGCTAGGTGAAGACACATGCCTGACTCTCAAAAGCCCTCTGAAGCCAGCATCCCAGATGTGGTGTTTGTACTAATTATGTAAGTATGGACAAAAAGATCGTACCATTGTAACTCAAATGTGGAATAACATAACTGAGAAGGTTCTGTAAAGTAAGGCATCATTACCTATTCTCTGTAAAGCCAGATTTTAGAAGTTATATAGTATAGCAATAATGAAAATAAATTAGACTGAACATACTACCCATTTGGAAAAAATCTCATCCCTTTGGACTGAATTTCTAGGAATTCTTATTTATGGAGAAGAGAAAGCCTCAAGAAGGAGATGCTAGATTTCCTCTCAAGTTGGAAAAGCCAACTTAAAAGAGATAAGTGAGTATATTACTCCTTAATTATGTGGATCGAATTGATTACAGATTCATAATCTAAATAGCATAATATTTCAGAGAGGGAATGCTGACAGATACCTCAATTAAAAAATAGGATATTCAGGGTGCCTGGTTGGCTCCCTCAGTACAGCATGTGACTCTTGATCTTGGGGTTATAAGTTTAACCCCACATTGGGCCTACAGCTTACTTTAAAAAACAGGATTTTCATGTATATATTAAATATTTAGAAATGCACAGGGAAGGCATATACAGGTGAATAAAACATAACCCAATACTCAAGAGACCTGATATCATCAACAGGATTCCTTTATGACTCAATTTTCCTTTTACACATAAGGAGATCATATGTTTAGAGATATAGGTAACTAGCTAGTTATTCTCAGTGTTGATTTCAACCATGTCAACAGTGATGACGTCTTCATAATCACACTATTGACCATACACTGCAAGATGATTCAGTGTGCATGATGATTTTAACATCTAACGTATCCGAAGTTGTTTCATTTTCCCCCCTCTGCACTTAGATCAGATAGAAAGTTTTCATGACAATTTATACTCCATCTCAGATTCTATGGGACTATTATTATCATCGTTTGGTTTTATAGATGCATTGCTTTAGCTAAAGCTGTAGCGTTCACCTGACACACTCTTTAGTTGATTTTAGATTGATGAAATGACTGAGGTCAATCTCAGTTTAATTAAGTATTTTAATATCTGATAGTCACTCTCTTGCAAGTCTTTTAACAAGCAAGCTCTGGTAGCAAAGTCTGTAAAACTAAATATGTAAAAAACATGGCAAAAGGTTGACTCATTTAAGGATAGATGATAACCATAAAAGACCTACTTTATCTACCTCACAAGCACAGGGACTGAATAAAGTATCCTGCATTCCAGTAAAGAAGGACAGTACCCTTTGTGAGATCTCAGCTTGGATCTAGTATTTCTATACTATCACGTCTCTGTATTCATTTTAACAATTTGTGTCTACATATACCTTTGAGCTAAACTTTTGAGGAAACAATTACCTTCTACATTTGAATAAAGACACTATAATAATGGGCATGTCCTCAGGTACTTTTGGGAAACTGCCCAGTAGACTATCAATTTTTTTTTAATTTTATTTATTTATTTTGAGAGAGAGGGACAGAGAGAGAGAGAACTAGCATGGGTGGGGAAGGGGCAGAAAGAGAGGGAGAGAGAATATCCCAAGCAGGCTCCGCACTGTCAGTGCAGAGCCCCACGCAGGGCTTGATCTCATGAACCCTGCAATCATGACCTGACCCGAGATCAAGAGCCAGATGCTTGTGATACCTGGGTAGCTCAGTCAGTTGAAATTCCAACTCTTGATTTCAGCTTAAGTTATGATCTCACGATTTGTGGGTTTGAGCCCTGCATTGGGGATCACACTAACTCAGTGTAGAGCCTGCTTGAGATATTCTCTCACTCTCTCTCTCTTCCCCTTCCCTGCTCACCTGCATTCTCTAAGTAAATTGATAAATAAATAAGAAAATAAATAAATAAGTAAGCAAATAAAAAATAAAATGAGTCAGATGCTTAAGCCTCTTAAGTGACTGAGCCACCCAGGTGTCCCATCACATTTCGAATAAAAAGTAATTGTATCCATTTTACAGAATAACAGCTGTGACTCAACTGGTTGTACTTGTTCCCAAGGCTATACAACATGATGGTAAAGATACTGAATGAAAAAGAAAAAAAAATGCAGTTACAAGCTTAGGATTGATGTTAGAGTTCTATGTATTCCAATATCTCAAAATATAATGAATATTTTTAAAAATATACTCTGTATTCACCCATTTAAATGTCTTTTATAAAGTTTAAGGCTAAAAAACAAAGATCCATTTTTGACTCATTAATAAAAGTATAAATTTTATATAAATTTTAAAGTTTATTTATTTTTTTTTTTTTGAGAGAGAGAGAGTTTGTGAGCGGGAGGGAGAGAGACAGTGGGAGAGAGAGAGACTCTCAAGCAGGCACCCCACTGGCAGCACAGAGCCCAATGCAGGGCTCAAACTCAAGAACCATTAGATCATGACCAGAGTTTCAACTCTGACCAAGAGTCTGACACTTAACCAACTGAGCCTCCCAGGAGCCCCAAATTCATATAAATTTTAGTGTTAGAGATATGTGTATAAAGATCTTTAAAGTTATATATGAAATTTGAATATGGTAGTGTATATTTTTGTACAATTGTGAAAAATAATTGATTTTCTCATATTTTATAGTTTAGCACGAAATATATTCTCCAGCAATATGTTATTCAAAATTAAAATGTTTTCAAAGCCTCTTACTGTAAGGCATATATACCAATGTTAAAAGTAAATGTCACATTTACTTGCCACGTTTATTTATTTAAAGATATCTGATTGGAATAGTAAACACAGATCTGGAAATATTCACCTATTCAGACCCACATATAATGTATCATTTCTAAGATCTACTTGACTCAGAGACTTTGTATATTTCTCTTCACCCAGTAAAAACAAGTCGGCTTTTACCTTAGTCTCTATCCAAACTAAGACTAGCCGTAGGAAGGCAGAATTCAAGGAGAATGAGTTATATACTCGGAGAACCAGTGTTTCATTCTTGAGTCACGGTCTATATCTGGTTTGCTAAATCTGGTATTCAAATTCCTATCTTGGCCCATAAGTATGAGTCCCTTAAGTAAACTTCCCACTACCTCACCCCTTTAATGGGATTCCTGTCTTAGAGCCTAGCCCTTTGCCTTAACCTCTTAGGCTTTTCAACTTACTGATACAGCGTCTTGATGTGGATTGCCTGCCATCTGCCTCTCTACTGACCGCACTTGAGTGCCGTTTTTTGCCTGTCACCTATTACACTTTTCTGAATCTGCCTGATCCCAAGTATTTATATGTAGTACCATTTTTCCTATCAAATATTTATTGATTGTCCAATAAATACCACCTGCCTTCTTAGACCCCTTTATCCCCTGTGGATCTAGGTATTTCCCTTAGCAAACCTTAGCAAACCTTTATTCCAGCCCTGACCCCTTCTACTATTATTTTCTTCTATGTTTAGCCTGCAATGTCTTTGCCACATCAGGAGATACCATAGAATGTGCTATCCCTCAGATTATAAAACCCCATGTTGTAATCACTATACTTAGTAGAGTAAGACCTGGTTTTAGAGTTACCTCTTCCTTTTGTCGTTGTTTCTTACTCCTTCTTTTACTCCCTCTTTCATTTCTTCCTTCTCTTCATTCATCACACGTTACAAAGCACAGTCTATCATTTAGCCTTAGGCTAGGTACTGGTATGCAAAAATAAATAATGGTCTTCCTCATGGTATATGACAGAAATATACACAATTAACACACAATGCCTTTTAAATGACAGAAGTGCTCTGTTAGATATATTCAGAGCAGTAAATCAGACTGGGGAGAGCATTCTAGAAGGGTTGGCAATTTAGATTGATTTGGGGGTTGCACAGAAGACCTGGGCATATAAACGAAGGTGAAAGGGGAAAGGAAATTTCACACAGAAGAGATAGTATGTGAAGACCAGGGAGTGTATAAGTTACAGTTTACTGAGGAAACAGAAACTACCCTAGACATTTCAAGCTGAAGAAATTTAAATGATCTTGAAAGTAGATCTTATGAGGCTTAAAAACAGTCTTATGTGTGAGTTAGGAAGCATATTCTCTCTGAGTTGAGCCTTGAATGACCATAGTCCCAACTGAAACCTTGACTGCGGCCCGTGGGAGGCCCTGAGCCAGAGGACCCAAATAAATGACACTGGACTCCTGACCCACAGGAACTGGAATAATAAATCCTGGTTTTGTTAAGAAGATGAGTTTTGGGCTAATTTGGCATGCAATTATATAAAACTAACATAAAAACTTTCACCAGTTGTTGTGGGCACCTAATTTCCAAATTAAATCTCTTCAACCTAAAATGCCTGGGGTAGTTTCTCTTTCTTCAGTGCATTTATCAGATCACCTAGGTATGAGGGTTCAGTTGCTCCTTATACTAACCAACATTTAATATTTCCCATATTTTTATTTTAGCCACTCTATGTGGTGGTATCGTACTGTGGTTTTAATATTCATGTATCTAATGACAAGTGAGGTTGAATATACATTTATGTGTTTACTGGACATCAGAATACCATCATTTGTGAAGGGTCTGTTAAAATTGTCCTTTTATTCTGAGTTGTCTTTTTGTTAGAGATTTTAGGAGTTTTTAATATATATAGATATCCATCCTTTGTCAGATATATATGTCTTGCCATACTTTGTGGTTTGCCTTCCAAACTGTTCATGACATCTTTTGATAAAAAGTTGTTATTATTTTATTTTATTTTATTTTATTTTATTTTATTTTATTTTACTTTACTTTACTTTATTTTATTTATTTTATTTTATTTTATTTTATTTTA
>NW_026057580.1:53525444-53586959 GCF_023721935.1 Panthera uncia
TTACTTTACTTTATTTTATTTATTTTATTTTATTTTATTTTATTTTACTTTATTTTATGTTAACTTTATACCCAACAGCGGGCTTGAACTCATAACCCCAAAACAAGAGTCACATACTCTACTGACTGAGCCAGCCAGGTACCCCAAAAAGTTCTTCATTTTAATATGGTCCAGTTAATCATTATTTTCTACTGTGATTAGTAATTTTAGCATTCTGTTCAAGAAATCTTTACCTAATCCAAGGCCACAAAGCTATTTCTTTATGTTTTCCTTTAAAATAAGTATTGTTTTACCTTTTATATTTGGATCTTCAATCCATCTGGAATTGATTTTGTTTATGGGAGAAGGTAGGGGTCAAGATGCATTTTTCACCATAGAGTATCCACTGAACCCAGCATTGTTTTGGGAAAGACCCACTTTTCTGCACTGCATTGCAATAGATCCTTGGTCATAAATCCAGTGGGTGACTGTAAGTATAGAAGATCCTACTAAGTTTTTAAGGGAATTCTATTGTCAAAGAAACCATGCTAATTAGAAATCTGGCATATTTATCTGCTTTGATATAACATGGGAAAGTGCTATTTAAAATCCTATGCCATCACATAGCTTTACAAAGATCCCAATTTTGTTAATATGGCTTTGAAAATCTTACTCTGTGTTTTGAGACAATGTCTAGTCACTATCCATTTTTTTACCCTGATCCTTGGAAAATATACTGCTTACTTTAGACACGCCCACAAGTGTTTCATCTGCCCAAACTCTTGTTTCTGTTTCACTGGATAGGAAGTAGCAAGCACTGCCATGAATGATATCATGAATCATTGCAAAGAGAGAAAGGCTTTTAAAGGCATGTCCCTCAACTCTCTCCAAAAGAAAGAGAAAAGGATCCAGAAGCCATGCATTCCTGCTGCTTCCTCTTCTTCCCCTTCCTGCTTTATCCAACCTGGAACACAGCACAGGCTGACAGTGATTATAAATGAAGTGATTAAAGCAACTCTGAAATTTAGGTATAAAATATAGAATTTAAGTTTAAAATACATGACCTATCTCCTATAATTTTGCATTATTCTGTTAACTGGGCTCTGTGCTTCTGGCATTGTTCATACCCTCAGTCCATTCACTGAAGGACCGCCTGCCAGAGGGATCCTATTTATGTATGTATGTATGTATGTATGTATGTATGTATGTATGTATTCATTCATTCATGCAGGGTCACATCTCTTTGATGATATGAATGAAAGGCTCCTGTTTATATTTGGGGAGACAGGTAGAGCTAGCACAGTCCCCCAAACCCTGCCACTCTCCTTGGGATTTCACCCTTTCAGGCAGATTTTAGGAGGGCAGAGAGAGGTCAAGAAAAACTCAAGGAGGTGGGACCAGAGCTGTTTCTGCTGGGTAAGTAATCCATCCACTGTCCCCAAACTGTTTGTGCGATCCTTTTAAGAACACTTATTAGAACACACCAGTCCTCCACTGGAAACTTGCCACTGGCTCCCATCTCACTTAGTGGTGAAAGTCAAGCTCATTAATCGTCTAAACAATTCCACCAAACTGTGACCTATGCGACCCCCTCTCTTGTCCCTTTCCCCGCTTCTCACTTTTCCCATCACACTGACTTCTTGCTTTTCTAATAGTCCAGGAAAGCTTCAACATCTGGGCATTCAAATTCCCTGTGTCCAAGGGGTGCCTGGGTGGCTCAGTTAACTGTCTGACTTCAGCTCAGGTCATGATCTCACGGTTCGTGAGTTTGAGCCCCACATCAGGCTCTGTGCTGACAGCTCAGAGCCTGGAGCCTGCTTCAGATTCTGTGTCTCCCTCTCTCTCTGCCCCTCCCCTGCTTACACTCTGTATCTCAAAAATGAATACACATTAAAAAATTTTTTTAAAAATTCCCTCTGTCCTCTGCCTGGAATATGATTCCTCTAGACATTTACATAAATCATTCCTTCACCTCCTACAGTTTTACTCAATTGTTTCTTCTCATAAAAGTTTCCCTTGGGCTTCTCTATCCTCTCTGTTTTTTTTCCACAGCTTTTATCACATCACACTATATCATATCTCTACATATCTTGTACATTGCCCTTCTTGCCAAACTAGAATGTGGGACTCATGAGGACAAGGAATTTTTAAATTCTCTTTCTCTGATGCCTAGAACAAGGCCCACACACATGTAGTAGATACTTAATTGCTAAATAAATGAATGATTTTCAATTAGTTTGACCATGAGTTTTATAGTTAGTTTTATAAATCTATTTCTAGAGCAATATTTTATGAAGACATTTCTCGCAGTTTAGTCAAGATTTTTGGAGGCAAGATTTTTGGCAATGCCATTAGTAATAACAATTCAAATATTTGAAGAAAATTAGAGTAGCAAATAAATAAATTCAAGAGAGGGAGCAACATACCAGAGATTATATATATATTTTTAAAGAAAGCTGTAACTATTAAAATATAGCATATAGGAGCATCTGGGTGGCTGTTAGTTGAGCGTCTGACCCTTGATTTCAGCTCAGGTCATGATCCCAGGGTCATGAGATGAAGCCCCATGTCTGGCTCCATGCTAAGCTTGGAGCCTGCTTGAGGTTCTCTCTTTCCCTCTACCCCTCTCCCCCACTCGTGCACGCACTCTCTCTCTCTCTCCCTCTAAAATAAAAATTTAAAAATAGCAAATAATTATTAGGGAAATAATGCAGAATTAAGCAAGATAAGTTCTCTTTATACATGTCCAGTATATAAAAAAATCACCTCTGAGGGGCGCCTGGGTGGCTCAGTCAGTTGGGCGGCCGACTTCGGCTCAGGTCATGATCTCACGGTCCGTGAGTTCAAGCCCCGTGTCGGGCTCTGTGCTGACAGCTAGGAGCCTGGAGCCTTTTTCAGATTCTGTGTCTCCCTCTCTCTGAGCCTCCCCCGTTCATGCTCTGTCTCTCTCCGTCTCAAAAATAAATAAACGTTAAAAAAAAATTAAAAAAAAATCACCTCTGATAGTTCAGAAAGATCTAGACAGAGAGCTCACCCTAACTCCAGTTTACCTACTTAGAAATGAAATGTGATAACAAAGGACATGAAGAAGTATTATTCTCTAAAACACAAATTTCTTAAAAGTAAATATATAAAAACCAAAGAGCAGGAGTTCTTTATATAATGATTAGAAATACCTTGGAAATGGAAGCAAATCATGTGTGAATGTGCATTTTCTTGGGGCAGGGAGGGGCAGAGATAGTTTCTCAGATCTAATTGTTGGAGGAATCCAAGCTGAAAAAAATCCGAAGCCACCTTTAGATCAGTGATTTTCACACCTGGCAACACATTAAAATCATCCGGGAAGATTTCTTAAAATTATCAACACCAGAGCCATTATAAGCAATTTGATTTAATCTGGTGTAAGGTATAGGCACTAATTTTTTTTTTTAATTTTTTTTTAATTTTTAATTTTTTATTTTTTAATATATGAAATTTACTGTCAAATTGGTTTCCATACAACACCCAGTGCTCATCCCAAAAGGTGCCCTCCTCAATACTCATCACCCACCCTGCCCTCCCTCCCACCCCCCATCAACCCTCAATTTGTTCTCAGTTTTTAACAGTCTCTTATGCTTTGGCTCTCTCCCACTCTAACCTCTTTTTTTTTTTTCCTTCCCCTCCCCCATGGGTTTCTGTTAAGTTTCTCAGGATCCACATAAGAGTGAAACCATATGGTATCTGTCTTTCTCTGTATGGCTTATTTCACTTAGCATCACACTCTCCAGTTCCATCCATGTTGCTACAAAAGGCCATATTTCATTTTTTCTCATTGCCACGTAGTATTCCATTGTGTATATAAACCACAATTTCTTTATCCATTCATCAGTTGGTGGACATTTAGGCTCTTTCCATAATTTGGCTATTGTTGAGAGTGCCGCTATAAACATTGGGGTACAGGTGCCCCTATGCATCAGTACTCCTGTATCCCTTGGATAAATTCCTAGCAGTGCTATTGCTGGGTCATAGGGTAGGTCTATTTTTAATTTTCTGAGGAACCTCCACACTGCTTTCCAGAGCGGCTGCACCAATTTGCATTCCCACCAACAGTGCAAGAGGGTTCCTGTTTCTCCACATCCTCTCCAGCATCTGTAGTCTCCTGATTTCTTCATTTTGGCCACTCTGACTGGCGTGAGGTGGTATCTGAGTGTGGTTTTGATTTGTATTTCCCTGATTAGGAGCGACGTTGAACATCTTTTCATGTGCCTGTTGGCCATCCGGATGTCTTCTTTAGAGAAGTGTCTATTCATGTTTTCTGCCCATTTCTTCACTGGGTTATTTGTTTTTCGGGTGTGGAGTTTGATGAGCTCTTTATAGATTTTGGATACTAGCCCTTTGTCCGATGTGTCATTTGCAAATATCTTTTCCCATTCCGTTGGTTGCCTTTTAGTTTTGTTGGTTGTTTCCTTTGCTGTGCAGAAGCTTTTTATCTTCATAAGGTCCCAGTAATTCACTTTTGCTTTTAATTCCCTTGCCTTTGGGGATGTGCCGAGTAAGAGATTGCTACGGCTGAGGTCAGAGAGGTCTTTTCCTGCTTTCTCCTCTAAGGTTTTGATGGTTTCCTGTCTCACATTCAGGTCCTTTATCCATTTTGAGTTTATTTTTGTGAATGGTGTGAGAAAGTGGTCTAGTTTCAACCTTCTGCATGTTGCTGTCCAGTTCTCCCAGCACCATTTGTTAAAGAGACTGTCTCTTTTCCATTGGATGTTCTTTCCTGCTTTGTCAAAGATGAGTTGGCCATACGTTTGTGGGTCTAGTTCTGGGGTTTCTATTCTATTGCATTGGTCTATGTGTCTGTTTTTATGCCAATACCATGCTGACTTGATGATGACAGCTTTGTAGTAGAGGCTAAAGTCTGGGATTGTGATGCCTCCTGCTTTGGTCTTCTTCTTCAAAATTACTTTGGCTATTCGGGGCCTTTTGTGGTTCCATATGAATTTTAGGATTGCTTGTTCTAGTTTCGAGAAGAATGCTGGTGCAATTTTGATTGGGATTGCATTGAATGTGTAGATAGCTTTGGGTAGTATTGACATTTTGACAATATTTATTCTTCCAATCCATGAGCAGGGACTGTCTTTCCATTTCTTTATATCTTCTTCAATTACCTGCATAAGCTTTCTATAGTTTTCAGCATACAGATCTTTTACATCTTTGGTTAGATTTATTCCTAGGTATTTTATGCTTCTTGGTGCAATTGTGAATGGGATCAGTTTCTTCATTTGTCTTTCTGTTGCTTCATTGTTAGTGTATAAGAATGCAACTGATTTCTGCACATTGATTTTGTATCCTGCAACTTTGCTGAATTCATGTATCAGTTCTAGCAGACTTTTGGTGGAGTCTATCGGATTTTCCATGTATAATATCATGTCATCTGCAAAAAGCGAAAGCTTGACTTCGTCTTTGCCAATTTTGATGCCTTTGATTTCCTTTTGTTGTCTGATTGCTGATGCTAGAACTTCCAGCACTATATTAAACAACAGCGGTGACAGTGGGCATCCCTGTCGTGTTCCTGATCTCAGGGAAAAAGCTCTCAGTTTTTCCCCGTTGAGGATGATGTTAGCTGTGGGCTTTTCATAAATGGCCTTTATGATCTTTAAGTATGTTCCTTCTATCCCGACTTTCTCAAGGGTTTTTATTAAGAAAGGGTGCTGGATTTTGTCAAAGGCCTTTTCTGCATCGATTGACAGGATCATATGGTTCTTCTCTTTTTTTTTGTTAATGTGATGTATCACGTTGATCGATTTGCGAATGTTGAACCAGCCCTGCATCCCAGGAATGAATCCCACTTGATCATGGTGAATAATTCTTTTTATATGCTGTTGAATTCGATTTGCTAGTATCTTATTAAGAATTTTTGCATCCATATTCATCAGGGATATTGGCCTGTAGTTCTCTTTTTTTACTGGGTCTCTGTCTGGTTTAGGAATCAAAGTAATACTGGCTTCATAGAATGAGTCTGGAAGTTTTCCTTCCCTTTCTATTTCTTGGAATAGCTTGAGAAGGATAGGTATTATCTCTGCTTTAAATGTCTGGTAGAACTCCCCTGGGAAGCCATCTGGTCCTGGACTCTTATTTGTTGGGAGATTTTTGATAACCGATTCAATTTCTTCGCTGGTTATGGGTCTGTTCAAGCTTTCTATTTCCTCCTGATTGAGTTTTGGAAGAGTGTGGGTGTTTAGAAATTTGTCCATTTCTTCCAGGTTGTCCAATTTGCTGGCATATAATTTTTCATAGTATTCCCTGATAATTGTTTGTATCTCTGAGGGATTGGTTGTAATCATTCCATTTTCATTCATGATTTTATCTATTTGGGTCATCTCCCTTTTCTTTTTGAGAAGCCTGGCTAGAGGTTTGTCAATTTTGTTTGTTTTTTCAAAAAACCAACTCTTGGTTTCGTTGATCTGCTCTACAGTTTTTTTAGATTCTATATTGTTTATTTCTGCTCTGATCTTTATTATTTCTCGTCTTCTGCTGGGTTTAGGCTGCCTTTGCTGTTCTGCTTCTATTTCCTTTAGGTGTGCTGTTAGATTTTGTATTTGGGATTTTTCTTGTTTCTTGAGATAGGCCTGGATTGCAATGTATTTTCCTCTCAGGACTGCCTTCGCTGCATCCCAAAGCGTTTGGATTGTTGTATTTTCATTTTCGTTTGTTTCCATGTATATTTTAATTTCTTCTCTAATTGCCTGGTTGACCCACTCATTCGTTAGTAGGGTGTTCTTTAACCTCCATGCTTTTGGAGGTTTTCCAGACTTTTTCCTGTGGTTGATTTCAAGCTTCATAGCATTGTGGTCTGAAAGTATGCATGGTATAATTTCAATTCTTGTAAACTTATGAAGGGCTGTTTTGTGACCCAGTATATGATCTATCTTGGAGAATGTTCCATGTGCACTCGAGAAGAAAGTATATTCTGTTGCTTTGGGATGCAGAGTTCTAAATATATCTGTCAAGTCCATCTGATCCAATGTATCATTCAGGGCCCTTGTTTCTTTATTGACCGTGTGTCTAGATGATCTATCCATTTCTGTAAGTGGGGTGTTAAAGTCCCCTGCAATGACCACATTCTTATCAATAAGGTTGCTTATGTTTATGAGTAATTGTTTTATATATCTGGGGGCTCGGGTATTTGGCGCATAGACATTTATAATAGTTAGCTCTTCCTGGTGGATAGACCCTGTGATTATTATATAATGCCCTTCTTCATCTCTTGTTGCAGCCTTTAATTTAAAGTCTAGTTTGTCTGATATAAGTATGGCTACTCCAGCTTTCTTTTGGCTTCCAGGAGCATGATAAATAGTTCTCCATCCCCTCACTCTCAATCTAAAGGTGTCCTCAGATCTAAAATGAGTCTCTTGTAGACAGCAAATAGATGGGTCTTGTTTTTTTATCCATTCTGATACCCTATGTCTTTTAGTTGGCGCATTTAATCCATTTACATTCAGTGTTATTATAGAAAGATATGGGTTTAGAGTCATTGTGATGTCTGTATGTTTTATGCTTGTAGTGATGTCTCTGGTACTTTGTCTCACAGGATCCCCCTTAGGATCTCTTGTAGGGCTGGTTTCGTGGTGACAAATTCCTTCAGTTTTTGTTTGTTTGGGAAGACCTTTATCTCTCCTTCTATTCTAAATGACAGACTTGCTGGATAAAGGATTCTCGGCTGCATATTTTTTCTGTTTAGCACACTGTAGATATCGTGCCAAGCCTTTCTGGCCTGCCAAGTTTCAAAGGAGAGATCAGTCACGAGTCTTATAGGTCTCCCTTTATAAGTGAGGGCACGTTTATCCCTTGCTGCTTTCAGAATTTTCTCTTTATCCTTGTATTTTGCCAGTTTCACTATGATATGTCGTGCAGAAGATCGATTCAAGTTACATCTGAAGGGAGTTCTCTGTGCCTCTTGGATTTCAATGCCTTTTTCCTTCCCCAGTTCAGGGAAGTTCTCAGCTATAATTTGTTCAAGTACCCCTTCAGCACCTTTCCCTCTCTCTTCCTCCTCTGGGATACCAATTATGCGTATATTATTTTTTTTTTAGTGTATCACTTAGTTCTCTAATTTTCCCCTCATACTCCTGGATTTTTTTATCTCTCTTTCTTTCAGCTTCCTCTTTCTCCATAACTTTATCTTCTAGTTCACCTATTCTCTCCTCTGCCTCTTCAAGCCGAGCCATCGTGGATTCCATTTTGTTTTGCATTTCGTTTAAAGCGTTTTTCAACTCCTCGTGACTGTTCCTTAGTCCCTCGATCTTTGTGGCAAGAGATTCTCTGCTGTCCTGTATACTGTTTTCAAGCCCAGCGATTAATTTTATGACTATTATTCTAAATTCACTTTCTGTTATATTATTTAAATCCTTTTTGATCAGTTCATTAGCTGTTGTTATTTCCTGGAGATTCTTCTGAGGGGAATTCTTCCGTTTGGTCATTTTGGAGAGTCCCTTGCGTGGTGAGGACCTGCAGTGCACTTCCCCTGTGCTGTGGTGTATAACTGGAGTTAGTGGGCGGGGCCGCAGTCCGACCCGATGTCTGCCCCCAGCCCACTGCTGGGGCCACAGTCAGACTGGTGTGTGCCTTCTCTTCCCCTCTCCTAGGGGCGGGATTCACTGTGGGGTGGCGTGGCCCGTCTGGGCTACTTGCACACTGCCAGGCTTGTGTTGCAGGGGATCTGGCGTATTAGCTGGGGTGGGTAGGCAAGGTGCACGGGGGGTGGAGGGGCAGGCTTAGCTCGTTTCTCCTTAGGTGATCCACTCCAGGAGGAGCCCTGTGGCAGCGGGAGGGAGTCAGATCCGCTGCCGGAGGTTTGGCTCCGCAGAAGCACAGAGTTGGGTGTTTGCGCTGCGCGAGCAAGTTCCCTGGCAGGAACTGGTTCCCTTTGGGATTTTGGCTGGGGGATGGGCGGGGGAGATGGCGCTGACGCCTTTGTTCCCCGCCAAGCTGAGCTCTGCCGTCCGGGGGCTCAGCAGCTCTCCCTCCCTTTGTCCTCCAGCCTTCCCGCTTTCCGAGCAGAGCTGTTAACTTATGACCTCCCAGACGCTAAGTCGCGCTTGCTGTCGGAACACAGTCTGTCCGGCCCCTCCGCTTTTGCCAGCCCGACTCGGGGGCTCTGCTTGGCCGGCGAGCCGCCCCTCCGCCCCGGCTCCCTCCCGCCAGTCCGTGGAGCGCGCACCGCCTCGCCGCCCTTCCTACCCTCTTCCGTGGGCCTCTCGTCTGCGCTTGGCTCCGGAGACTCCCTTCTGCTAATCCTCTGGCGGTTTTCTGGGTTCTTTAGGCAGGTGTAGGTGGAATCTAAGTGATCGGCAGGACGCGTTGTGAGCCCCGCGTCCTCCTACGCCGCCATCTTCCGGAACTTCTCCCTAATTTTTATTTTTTGGGGTTTTTGTTTGTTTGTTTGTTTTTAAAGCTGCTTGGATTGGTGGTTCTATTGTATACTCAGAGCTGAAGTAACTGTTCTAGAGGAGCACTGTTGAATAGAATATGTAATTTAAAATTTTGTAGTAGCCACATTAAAAATATTAAAAAGAAATAGGTCAGGGAAGATGTTATCCAAAGGGTAACAAACTTCCATTTATAAGATGAGTATGTTCTGTGGATCTAATGTTAAGAATACTGTATTGTGCACTTGGAAGTTATCAAGAGAGTAGACCTTAAGTGATCTCAATACAAAATGAAAGAATTGTAATTTTGTGAAGTGATGGGTATGTTAATTAAACATATTATGATAATCATTTTATAATAAATATTTGTGTGTATCTTATCATACTGTACATTTTAAACTTACACAATGTTATATGTCAGATATATCTCAATATATCTGAAAAAAATTTTAAATAAGTGCTAAAATTCATTTTACTAATACATTTTATTTAATATATCAAAAATATTATCATTTCAACATGTGTCACTAGCCACATTTCAAGTGCTTAATAGCTACATGTGGCTAGTGACTATCCTATTGGATATAGTATAACTCAGAATGAGCTAGAAGTTTTATTAAAATAGCTTGATCAGGGTTTCTGAACCAGTAGGTGTAGTCTGGAATCTGAGAATTTTGTTTTCAAGTGATACTTTGCTCCTGATTTTGGGATCACACCATGAAAGCCACTGGTTTTTAATGTTGGCTGTTTATTGGAATCCCTTAGGAAGTTTTTTATCATACTACTACCTAGATTCCACACTTAGCGATTCTGACCTAATTAATCTGAGATGAGGTCTGGGCTTGGGTTTTAAAAAGATTCTCAGGTGATTTTTTTTTAAACTTTTCATTTTTAAAGAACTATAGCTTCGCAGATACTACAAAAAGGACCCAGAGCGGAACTATATACCATCCACCCAGTTTCCTTTAATACTAACGTCTTGTACAACTATTGTACAATATTAAAACCGTGAAGCTGACACCGGTACAATACATGGAACGTATTCAGGCATCATTAATGTATTCTTTCAGGCCATGAATGTTCATGTATAGGTTTTTGTATGAGATCATAAGTTTCCATTTCTCTAAATAAATGTCCAAAAGTACAACTCCTGGATCATATGGTAAGCACAAGTTTCATAAGAAACTGAAACTGCTATAATCTTTTTCTTAGTAGCTGTCTCATTTTACATTCCAATCAGCATGTACAAGAGATCACTTTTTCTGCATCATTGCCAGCATTTGGTGTTATTACTTTTTGGAAAAAAAATTAGTCACTTACTCAGATATGTAGTGATAGCTCATTAAGGTTTAATTTACATTTCACTAATGGCTAATGGCACTGAACATTTTCCCATGTGCTTTTTTTGCCATCTGTATATCCTCTTTTATCCTCTTTGGTGAAATGAATCTTTATATCTTTTGCCTGTTTTACAATTATATTGTTTTTGTTGTTGTTTGTTTTTGAACTATTGAGATTTTGAGAGTTTTTTTTTTTCTTTTATATTCTAGATGCAGGACCTTTTATGGAGTGGTTTATAAATACTACCTCTCTGTCTGTAGCTTGTTTTTTTATCCCCTTTAAGAGGAAAAATACTTTAATTTTGGTGAGGTACAATTTATCTATTTTTTTTCATTTACAAATTGTGTATTTGTTGCCAAGTCTACAAATGTCTTTTCTTGCTCTAGTGACTTAAGACTTTCTCCTATGTGTTTTTTACTAGAAGTTTGATAGTTTTACATATTACATTTTAAACTGTGATTCTTTCGACTTGATTCTAAGGTATAAGATTTAGGCAAAGCTTCATTTGGGGGGCCTATGCTCTCATTGTTCCAGTGCCAATAGCTGAGATCATTTCCCCAGCAAAGTTTGAAAACCATTGCAAACTGGCGGATTAATACCCTTGTATTTACCCACCCTTTTGGTACATTCTAGAAGTTATTTAGAAGTATGTTTCAAGTGCCTTGGATTCCAAACTTACTAATACATCTGGAGTTTGGCTAATTCAAGTATGCTAAGTTGAGGTTCAGATTTATAAATACATTTCTTCACTTTCTTCTCCACCTCCCTTCCTTCCCTCTTATATTCTTCTCTTCCTCCTCACCTTCCTCTTACTCCCCTTCCATATCTCCTCTTCATGCTCATTCTCAGAGCAAGATTAGGTTGCAGGTTCTGGGGATGTAGCAATGAAAAAATCATACTTGTTTTCATGGAACTTAGACTCCACATGAGGGAGACATAATGTGAACCACTAAATGTAATACCAGTTCAGAGAGTAGTAAATGTTTAGAGACTAGCAAATATTAGTAATATAATGAAGTTTATTAGAAGAAAAGGCTACTGTCGATAAAGATAGAAGCAAAATCTTTTTTTCGGGAAGTGATATTTAAGCTGAATCCTAAATTAATGAGATGGAAGGATACAGGTGGACTAAAATCTGGGGGAAAGGTGTTTCATGTTGAAGGAATTGCTGGAACAAAGGCTTTAAATTGTCACTGAGATCAGTCCTTTTTGAAGAAGACACAGAAGGTCACTGTGGTTCAAGCTGAAGAGGATAGTTTGATTCTGTTTTGGCAGAGGCCAGATTATATGCATTCTTATAGACTCAGGTGAGAAGTTTTTATTTTACTGTCATTCTATGGGACAATGTTGGTAGGTTCTAAACAGGGGAATAATGTGATCCACATTTTAAAGTGGTCATTTGACTAATATGTGGCAAAAGTCATATGTGGGGAAAAACAAAACAAAACAAAAAACAACAGGTGAACTAGTTAGAGGACTCTCGGGCCAACAGGATTTGTACATGTAGTAGATATATGGCGTAAGCATAAGGGAAGAATCAAAGATAAATACAGTGATGTGAGACATTTTATTAATAATGTTATAATTTACTGAGATGGGTAAAACTAGGGGAAAATCAATTTGGGAGGTGTTAAGTATCCAGTGTCTGTTTTGTACTTAGTTAACTTTGAGATGCTTGCAGTATATCCAAGTTGAGATGTTAGGTAGTCAAATGGAGATTCGAATCTGAAGATCAAGTGAAAGGTCAGATACAAACACACACATTTGTCATATGGTAATTAAAGCCTCAGATCTTGATGAAATCACATAGAATGAGAATGTAGATAGAGAAGAGGACATACAAGCATCCCAACATGAAGAAGTTGTCAAGGAGTAGAAGAGAAAGTGAGGAATGTTAAGGGATTGTTGAGCACGATGGTCAAGAAAGAATTCCTTTCTTTTTTCAATGTTTATTTATTTTGAGAAAGAGAAAGCAAGCAGGGGAGGGGCAGATAGAGAAGGAGAGAGAGAATTGCAAGCAGGCTCTACGCTGTTAGCACAGAGCCCAAAACGGGGTTCAAACACAAACTGTGAGATCATGACCTATGCCAAAACCAAGAGTAGGATGCTTAATTGACTGAGCCACTCAGGGGCCCCCTTGAGATGTTTTACCATGCAACTTAGTAGGTTTATTTAAGTAGCATGGGGGCAGGACCCATGGGCAGAAAGACCTATGTTTTTGCTGTATGAAGCTGGTAGCTATGTGGTTAGTGCTCAAGGGGCAGGAGACATGCAGGGAGTATTAGATCATAAATGTTTTCTTCCAATTTGTACTCGTAAAACTGCTTTCACAAGATTTCTCTGGTGCTTATCATTTAGTTCGATGTTAACAATTGGTGACATTTACAGGCAGTCCTGAGACCCTTTAAGAACGTAGCAACCAGCATTTGTTTGATCCTTATTGAAACTATGCAGACTGTAGGTCAGCCTTCTGAGCTAAAGGTGGACTTTTTTCTGTTTCTATCCCTCCTCAGGGAAGGTAAAGGAAAGTGTGTAACCTAGAACACAACATGGAAATGTCTTCCAAAGAGTGGTCAGCTCTGCCAAATGCTGACAAAAGGTCAAGCATAATGAGGATTTGAGTAAGATAGAGAAGCAGTCATGGACTTTATGCACATGCCCTTTATCATGATGGAAATATGATGGTAGAATTTTGTTTCTCTGGTTGTATAGGCTGAAGGAATGAGAGAAGCAAAATTTGAGAAGTTGAATTCATGAAAAGTTTTGCCATATTGTGACACATACAAGATTGGAAAGTGATAGTAAAATTACTTAAACTAGCTGAAAACTTATTGACTCATATAAGGAGTTGAAGAGTTCGGACTGCTTCTAGGACTAACCGAAGCCAGGGAATCAATAATTTCCCAGGCTCTCTTTCTGCTTATGTCTTTAATTCCAACCCTGCCTCCACACTGGCTTTGTTAGCTGAACTTGTTTCTGAGAGTGGTACATTCTCTGGAGGGTCTAGAACATAGGTAGGGGGAAGACCTTGTAGGGAGGCAGGGGCTCTGTAGGAGTAGATGAGGACAATAACCAGGGTCATGTGAGTTGTGCTTAATTCAACAAACACATATTTTTAACTGGTTCCCCCTTCCATCTAGGGAAAAGTCTATTGAGGAGTTGACTATATCTTTATCATGTACCTAAAAATGTTTATACGTGTGTTCACATATTATGTGCGACATATTAATATGTATGTGTATGTATGTATATATATATATGCATGTGTGTGCATGCACATGTGTGTATATATACATGCACACACAAATGAATGTCTTATAATAGGATTTTCATTTTGGGGTGTTTGATTTTAATTGAAATACAGTGTTTCTGAAAAGCAAGTAGTAGTGTAGTGTTGTTCTTGTAGGTTCCTGAACCTCTGAAAAGGACTGGGCAATGATTTTTTCTAATATAAAGCAATCATGGGAACATATTCAAGGCCGTAATCCGGGACCTGTTTAAAGAAAGTGCGTATCTTTGTTATATAAATCTATCTTTACTCTTTAATGCTCAAACTATTCCTC
This sequence comes from Panthera uncia, assembly GCF_023721935.1. NCBI lineage: Eukaryota > Metazoa > Chordata > Mammalia > Carnivora > Felidae > Panthera > Panthera uncia. The sequence continues at coordinate 53,539,732 of NW_026057580.1, forward strand.
ATAATAGACTGTATTATGTATGGCATGTACTTGATCACTATTTTCCATACAGTAGTAGAACAAATTAAAAAACAAAAGAGGCCAAAAAATAACCCACTAAAAGAAAAGTAGATTAAAAAGGGAAAACATATTTTTGCTTTAACTTGCCTTAAGCCCAACTTCTAGGTCCTAATTAAGCCCTTCTCGAGATGTAAAATGATCAAATGCCACTGACACACTCCCTTTGCAACTGCTGTGACAAGGAGGAAGCTCCTTGTAAGGAAAACATCTTAAAAGGAAGAATATGAGGCTGAGGTTCCCAACAGACTTCTCTGTCAGAGCTGGATGGAGTAAGATCCTTTTAGCTTACTACAGAGACTTAACGCTTTGACAGAAGTCATATATATGTATGTATGTATACAAGTATGTATGTATGTATCTCTGCATTGGACAGAGAAACACATTCCACATGGCTGTAACAGGTTAACTTGTTCTTTATACCCAGAGGGCTATCCATAAACAAATTCTCTCTACATGTTGCAGATCCCATCATTTATGAGTCATTTATAATAACCTTGTCTGAACTCAGGAGGGCAAGTGAATATAGTTGCAAAATGCTATCCATATATCATTGTCTTTCAAAGACAAATACTTGAGAGAAAACAAATTGTTAAAGCAACTCATGATCTACCATGTGTGCTATGTATGGACCGACTGGGGAAACAAGTATGTTATCAGTGTAAAGTTCGTGGTACAATATGTGATGGTTTTCTCAATTCAAGGAAGGTTTCCATATAACAGCTCTCTTTTTGTCTCTTCTTCAGGTAGAAGTTCTAGCATCACATAAGCTCGGATACTGCTCATTAAATTTTCTGAGCTCCTGCTCTTTTCCCTGTGTTTCCATCATACAGAAGTTGATAATGAATTCTCTATTCCATCTCACCATTTGCTTTCATCCATTTTTCTCAAAGGTTTTCAGTAACTATAGCTTCAATAACTCAGACCTGACTAAGTTCTAAGACCGCACTGCTAGAAAAATTGTATGAAAGGAAAAGAATTGATGGTGCCTATTCACTAATTGAATGTGATTTTTGTAATAAGTCCAGCTCTTAGTTCCAGACATATATCTTGGAAATAAATACTATTCAGGGAGCACTATCAAAAAGGTTATTACAGTCTTACTCTGGGGTACATTGTTAAATGATACATAATGATACACACATGCACGTCTAGGGTCAAATCCCAGTCCCTATTCTTATTTTCTTTGTGATTTAGGGCAAGTGTCTCTAGCTGTTGAGTATCAGTTTTCTCATCTGTCTAATAGAGATGAAAATATATATCTCCCAGAGTAATTGTAACGACTCAAACTTATGAATATAACTGACTTAACACAGGACTATGCAGTCAAATTTTACAAAAGTTCTCTTTTAGCAAAAAGACTAAGTCATTAGTTTTTGAAAAATTATATGTATATCACTTATTGTGGACTACTTAGCAGCCTGATTGATAATGGAGAACATTTGCCAAATGGTCCCTGGTTCCTTTGCCCAGTTTCTGACTCCATCCCAACATTCCTACTGAGTGTTTTATCCTCTCCAGTCTTCTCTGTCTCTTACTTGGAACAAGTTATAGACCTCTGCCATGCTGAGGCCCTCATGTATCTGGGGTAGGTTTGAGGAGGGCCAATCCCTGAATTCTTCTTCAGAATGGACACTGTGTTGATCTGTGTCACTCTGTCCCAAATTCCTGGCAACCTGGTACTACAAAGTTATCTAAATGTTGTTAGTGCCCAGAGTGGTAAACATATTTTGCATTCCACCTCCTGGCCTGGGCTTAAAGAGTGCTTCCCTCCTTCTTGCCAGTACACATTTCTAGTGACTTTTCTTCAGTCTCCATCTTCTACTGTCCTACTTCTTAAGCCACCTTCTATTTCAGAATGTTTTGCCTTGTATTATTTTATTGTAAATGTCTTTCTAAATATGATAAAAATGACATGAGCTCCTTACAGCCAGCTAAATAATGTCAGGATCTATTTTAAAAAGTTGATCATTTCCCATTACCCTCTCTCCATTGTATCTGGCCCTCCAAAGTGATCCCATATAAACATGTTAATATTTTGGTGTGTATTCAGCGTGGCTTCATCCATCCTTTTACCATCATATGGTCACCTTTCCTGAGGTTTACAAAATTGTTTTAACAAAAATCATAACATCTGAATCTTCAACTTGTTTTTTGCGCTTAATACATTAAGGGAATCTCTTCATTTCCGTAAATAAGAATTACTCTTCTAAAAATCTCTTATAATATTTTATTTTTCCATTTAAACACTATATCCATTTCAAAATCAAGTTGACATATGATGAGACATTGGGCTCCATCTTTATTTTTCTTGAGTGTCTAACTGCCTAAAGAACCCCCTAGTGTTGTGAGTCATCATTTATACTTGATGTAGTTTTAAATTCTTGTCTGTTCACTGATTTATTTTTTTCTTCCTATACCAAAATCTCATTTTTATGATAAATGTTTTATAGCAAGCATTTTTGGTATTTGGGAAAAGCTAGTGTTTTAAAATAATTAGTTTAATACTCATTATTCTTTTTCTTAATTTTGTTGTGTCTTCCTTGGCTATGTATTATCTCATGTGAGTGTTAAAAGTTTGTCACACTAAAACTGTTGGAATTCTGATTGGGTTTGCACTAAATTAATAAAAGTAATATAAGGCATTCTTATCCAAAGAAATAATCTATTTCTGCAATTGTTCACGTCTTGCCTTGTTTCTTTAATACTTTTTAAAAATAATTTACTCGTATTTTGTAATTTTTTGGTTGCTGGGACATCTATTTTTTAGTCTTTTTTTGAACTTGTCATTGGAAATTATCTATGGAATTTTGTGTATTTTTCAGGTATCCATCCAACTTACTAAATTCTATTTTTAATTCTAGTGTTTAGAATTTCTTGGATTTTTCCAGCTATATATCATATATTATGTGAATAGATATGTTTTTATTCCTCCAATATTTAAAATTGTTTTCTACTGTTAGTTCCAACTGCATTAACTAAACCTCCAAAATAATTTTCAATCACAGTAGTTGGCACAAACATTCTTGTCTTGTTCTTGACTTTTGTGTTATGATTAAAACAAGTCAGCATTCAGTATAATGATCAGTTTTTGGTAAACATCTGTTACTGATGTTTGTCAAAGTTAAATTGTTTCCTTCTGTTTCTGTTATGTTTAGAGTTTTAATTAGTATTGGCTGTGAAACTTTATTGGGCTTCATGTAATCCTATGAATTTTTTACTTACATAGATATTCTGATTTGATCATTCTTTCTTGAATGAACCCCATTCAGCCGTCACTTATGTTTTTTTTTCCGTTTCTTTGTTTTTAATTTTATGGAAGTAAAATTCATATTATGCAAAATTGACCATTTTAAACTCAGTTCAGTGGTATTTCATACTTTTACAATATTGTGCAACTATCATCTGTATTTAGTTCTAAAACATTCTTAGCACCCAAAAGGAAACCACCCCATCACACAGTTACTTCCTGCTGTCATTCTCTCCTCCTGCCATAACCTGACAACCACCAAGCTGATCTCTGTCTGTATGGATGTCACTTATTCTGTATGCTTTAGTTAAATGGAACCATATAATATGCAGTGTTCTTGGCTGCCTTCTTTCACTTAGCATGATGTTTTCAAGGTTCATCCAAGTTGTAGCATATATCAACACTTCATTCCTTTTACAGCTAAGTAATATCCCATTGCATACACAATGCAATCTGTCTATGAGTTCATCCTTGAATGGGCTGTTCTCACCTTTTAGCAATTGTGAACTGTGTTGCTATAAACATGTGTAAATATGGATTCCTTTGAGTACCTGCTTTCATTTCTTTTGGGTGTATACTGAGTGAATTTGCTGGCTTCTATGGTATTATATATTTAACTTTTTGAGGAATTATTAAACTGTTTTCCATAGCAACTGAACCATTTTACATTCCCACTAACGATGTATGATGGTTCCAGTTGCTCCAGACATTCTAAGCTACACTCTCTTAATCTTAAAGTTGAAGGTTTTAACACCCTCCTTATAAATTAACATGGAGAAAAAGCACTAAGTTACCTCCCACTTCTGCATGTGTAATTCTCCCTCTGCTTCCTTGCCTCTTTCACCTGAAGGGAAAAGCTTTCTGCTCCACTAGGCTAGACTTGACTAGAAGAAGAGAGGATACCTCCATCCATATGTGGATACAGACAGAAGGCAATGCCACCCCTCAGGGCCTTTGAAAAATTCTAAGATTTACCCTTTCTCATCAGAAGAGTAATTTTCTTGCTAGACTTATTTTCATTCTGGTCAAGAAGTTACTGCAAAAATTTATTTTGCTTCAAATCCTTGTTCTTTGACTCTTCCCACTTCTAGCTCACTTTCATCCTATTTCTTAAAGGGATTTATATCTTGCAGAATTCACATCTTAAAAAACAGTTCAATAGAATGTGTGTGTGTGTGTGTGTGTGTGTGTATAGTTTTAAACTGAGATATAGTTAACACACAATGTTACATTAGTTTCAGGTGAACAACATAGTGATCTGACAAGTCTGTATGCTATGCTATGCTCACAAGTGTAGCTACCATCTGAGAATATATAGAGATTTTAAGCACAATAATTTCTTAATTTTCTCATATAATTTAAGAAAATGTTAAACATCTCATTCTTCTTATCCTTTTTCTTGAGAGCAGCATTGCATTTCTAATGCATATTTAGACTGCCCTCCCCCCACTCTCTCCCCATCGGTGGTAATTGAAGGAGCACTTACTGTATAACATGTGCCACTAGGTAAAGTTCGTATTTGAAAAACTGTATATGCCACGGAAGTTCCAAAGAAGGCTAGAGTTAAAACAAAAAATATTTATAAAATGAGTCTGAGTTAAACATTGTTCAGTGTTACTTTTGGGTGTGCTTGTGACTGATCTTTCCTTCACTGTCAGGTTTTGGTGATATTTATCATAATGTACGTGCGTTTGTAGCTTTCTCCTTTGAGTTACCTGAAAGTTTCAGATAGAATTCTACATAGTGAAAGCTGGTTTTGGAAAAGGAGGGCTAATCCAATTGTGCTTTGTTGATCTGGAACAGGTTGCTCCTCTAAACATAATAATCCAATTAGTTGAAATCAAAGTTATACTACTTTTGGAGTTAGGTAAAACTAACATATAATAAGAGTCAAATCAATGTAAACTTGCAAACAGTATAAGAGATGAGCTTTAGATGAACTATTTAATGCAGTCCAGAAAGGCAAATCCCAAACCATTATCAGACATGAAGAGAAATAAATGAAGGAAAACTGAATGATTAAATGCTTTCATCTGGAAATTTGATTTCAATATTCAGAAACTCTACAATTCTCCTAATTCATCATGGTCTTTGTTTATTACTAATAAATTAGTGTGCTGATGGAAGGAATTCATTACCCTTTCTGCACACTTCACTAGTTGCAGGTCATTTATTAATCTGTGTTATCTGGTGAGACTAAAACAGCTGTAATTACATTGTTAAACATTGATTAATAAGCAACTCTCATCACCAATAAAAGAAACATGTAAAATGTGTATTCTTTCAAGTATTTAGCTTAAAGTTTTACTCTCCTCTTGGGAATAGAGAATTTCAGAGTGCCATTAATATTCTTTCTGAGCCAACTTGATTTGCTCTTGCAGCTGCTTCCGGTCACACCTTTGAAACCTGATTACCAAAGAGAATTCAATCACACTGAGGAATTCATCTTGGCCACAAAATAATATTAATTTCCTAAAATTAACATTCAAAATTGAAGTCCATTTTTTATGATTTTCAATTTTTTTAATTTAACGTTAAAAGGCTAGTCAATCAAAACCGTGCTTTTACTTCCTCTATTTTGATTATGCTATCTAATACACATCCATTTGCAGTTTGGAAATCAAATATTTTACAGATTGGCAGTACTTCAACAGCCAGAAGCATATTAAAGCCCTCTGTAGTTACTGTTTATTAGGTGCCAGGATAATCAGGTTGATTTAAGTGTTACCAGAACATTATTACATATCAGATATTTTGATTATCATTAACAGTAAACAAGCAGACTATCTCTGACACATGAGCAAATTATATAATTTCCTTTCTGTCAATACCCTGAAAAATAAAATGGCAATTTAAGAAATGGTTTTCTAGTCGATGTTTTAAGAATAACCCAATCAAATTCATGACTTTTTAATGAAATGCCTCTTGTGCTGTCAAAATTTCATCTCAAAATTTGAGATGCTATAGAGTTTCTTGTACCTGTGTCACTAAACTGACTGCTGCCACTGATTTTCTCACACTCATATTTCAGTATCAGAATCTTGAAAGAGGTAACTGCCATCTTTAGGCAGGGCACTAGTATGGGAACCAGAGCTGAGGGTGGGAGTCACAGGTCCCAAGCCTAGGTGTGCCACTAAATAGCAGTGACTTGGGAAATTACCTTTCTTACGGTAAGAATGAAAGAAGGTAATATTTTTAAATAGTACAGTGGGGTTGACTTACAAGAGACAGGTACAAAATGTTATTTTCCCTCTTTTCCTTGCATCCAATGTATTTTTAAGCAGAATAATCACATTCTAACTGCCAACATTTTTTGATACTCCCAGGATGATCCTCCTGTTTTCCAAATATCTCAACTAACAGCTGGCCTCTCACATCTGAAAATATGTTGTTTATCTTATCAAACTTCTGTCAGTTATACACACCTAAGTGAATTCAAATATTGGGCTTACAACATGCCCAAAGATTATATTGAGATTAAAAACAGGGCAAATTTAAAAAGATGGGTAAAGAATGGAAGAGAAAGCCCCCAGATGAGGACAGAGTCAGCACAAAGAGAGGACTAGGTAAGACACTAAGAAGAGGACTGAGTGGCTGGAGAAGGAGGACAGGACAAATAAGGATAGGTGCAGGTTACAGATGCAAAGGAAAGACTCATTCCCATGGGGAAACCTGGTGTCAATCCAACTGGCAATTAATTCAACCCCGCAAACAGGAATCATACACGTTAAGATGCTCTTGAGTACTCATAACAGAAGCCGACAAGAGCATTTATTGGGAAAATTTTTGGAGATGATATAATTGCAGAGAAGATGATATAATTGAACTAAGTGCTTCCCAGTAGTAAAAGTACAGAAGGTATTACAAGTGTTTTCAGGAGGAATGACCTGGCTAGGCTGCTACTGGTGCTACTAAGGAAATGAGCAGAGCTTCCGCTGCCTGGGATAAATCCTAATTCCTTAGGTAATATTTTTCACTTCCTCCAAATTTAGAATCTTGGGAGGATGCATCTCATTCAATGGTGTTAGCTCCAGAGACTAGCCTTAGTGAGCAGAGGGCAGCAAGAGGAAAGGTCTGTCTCTAGCTTTCATAGTCTAAGGCAGAAGCTCTTTTCTCCACTTGCCCACAGAGGCAAGAAACAGTGGCAAATCCCTTCAAAATAAGAAAGGGGATTGGATGTTGTTCCAAGCAAACAAACAAAGAAAAAAAAAAAAGCACATTACAGTACCTGCCTTATGCGAGAGTCTTCCAGTGAAAGTAAAATGAAACATCACTACTGTTAGAATGGGGGTTCCACTTCATTTTGCTTGAAAAAAAATGATATAATACAGGGTCTTGGCAACTTGCTGAAGAAAAACTCATTTATTTTCTTTCTGGAGGATGTGCTAGAGATTTTTTTTTCCCCACTTCTCTCTATATTCTGCTTTGTGCTAGGAAAGGCTGACTTTTATGACCACGTCAACTGGGCTCCCTTATCTTTTGATTGGGTTTAGAATGGGAGACAAAGCTGAACATTGGAGATCAGGAGGACAATGAGTTTGAGATATTCATTCCCCGAGGCTGCATTCAGGTTAGCTGTGCTATTGCTCTGTTGAGGGCCACAGCTCCTGTCCTGTTCCTGCAGTTTCCTGTTTACTTGGTTTCTAGTAAATATTATCTTCCTATTCAGGCCTAGGGCTGAGCCTTCTTCCCACTTTCATGAACATCTAAAGATGCTATACCATTCTTTATTGTTTGTCTTTCATTGTGTTTAAGCCTTTATAAAATAGTCCCTTCTGTGAATTCTCTTCAATAACACACTCCTTTTGAGTATGTCTTGTTTCCTGTCATAACCCGGTTGATAAAGGTGGCTTACGGGACAGGTCACTGGCTGTGAGTGGACTTACTCTGTTTTGAAAATGTATTTGTTAGTATTGTGGTGAGAGGATAATCTGTATAAATCTTGGGCATAATCATACTTTTGCTAATATTTCTTTCATTCCTCTAAAATAAAGATGAATCGGTATCAACTTCAATTCAAACAATTCACCACAGCCTTGTCTTGATGTCGAATTACTTCAAGTCCTCATCTATCCTTATAATACAGCAATGTTCTAGAACAGGGTGGGAGTCGTTGTTCTCTTTACTAATCCCATTTGTGATAGGTATATCCTGAAGATAAATTTATTTAAATTCCAGTTTAAGAAAGGATTTATCATTTTTAATCTGTCTCACAAACTTTTAAGTATAAAATAATTCAAAAATTGTTTTAGAATGCATCCATGCTCTATCATATATATGAAACTTTTCATAGAACACACACACAAAAGTCACTTACTAACAGACTGTTTTAGACTATTTGTATCTCTTCTCTCACTTTCTATTCCCCTAAAATATACTGCAATCTGACCCCTATTGAAGCAATAATGATCTCCAAAAATCAAAATTCATTGAACCTCTTGACTGCATGGCATTTCTCATTTCTTTATTGGAAATCATTCCTCCCTTGGCTTTCATGACAGCACACTGTCAGTATTCTTATTTGCTGGACCATTCTTATAGTTGTCTTTTGGGCATGACTTTCTCCAAAATTTCAACTTTTCTCAAGGAAAACATTCTTCTCCTTTCTTCCTTCCCCTTCTCCTCTCCTTTCATTGCCTCTCTCTTATCATCTATTTTTACTCTCCTCCTTTCTCCTATGAGTGATTTCACTAATGGTAAAGCTTTAGCTTTGACCTAGACCAGAGACTGCAAATGTAAACCTCATCAGGGTCTCACAGGTAATACAAATGAGTGAAGCAGATGGAGGTAAGTGCATGTGCTTCCTTCATGCATAGTGGAGTAAGGAAATTACATACCTCTTATAAGGGGGGGAGCCTTTACTTAGTAAGTGGGTCATGTGGTAATGTAGCGTAGGGCTCCCTGAACTTGTATTATTTCAAGAACAGTTGAAATTAGTCTCCAAATGTTTACATGTTAGTTCAGAAACATATTTCAACATTGTGTAGTTCAGACAAACTCCTGTTATAGACTAGCTTTGATTTCAGAGTGACCAATTTTTTTTTTAATTTTTTAACGTTTTTATTTATTTTTGAGACAGAGAGAGACAGAGCATGAACGGGGGAGGGTCAGAGACAGAGGGAGACACAGAATCTGAAACAGGCTCCAGGCTTTGAGCTGTCAGCACAGAGCCTGACGCGGGGCTCGAACTCACGGACCGCGAGATCATGACCTGAGCCGAAGTTGGACGCTCAACTGACTGAGCCACCCAGGCGCCCCCAGAGTGACCAATTTTTGATGTTTAGTCCCAGCCTTTATTTTTAGAACTCTAGACCTGATTTCATGTCATTCCTCTGGAAAGCTTTACTTAACTGTGTGGCTTCTTCTTGAAATTCCCTCAATATGTTCCTAAGCTGTGGTCAACTATGTTTATTCACAAACGTTCCTCACTTTATTTGTGATTTTTTAAAAATATCATCACGGTTAAGAGCAACTACCCAAGATAGAAACTTTGCCTCATTCTTTGTCTCTCAATTTTCCCAGACATGAGATCCTGCATTTCTTGAATCAATTCTCTTTTCTCCATTATCACTGTGTTATGACTCTATACTTTTTCAACATCATTTACAGATCCATCCTAACATCAAAGTATTTCCTCTTCTGGTGACTTATTATTATATATGCCTATAAAATTTATATATTTTATATAAATATACAGGTATGTAAATATAAAAATTATGTATAAATTTATATGCATACACACACACACACACACACACACACACATATATATATATATATATATATATATATATATATATATATATATAAACCTCTATTGCCTCTCCACTACCTCATGGATTTTTCAAATCTGCTTTTTAAATTCCTGGAGAAGATACTTTCTTAGATTATTAATGGGAGTTTTAGAAGCCTCAACTAACCATGGTTATGCTTACTATAGTATCCATTTTATTCATTTGTAAGCAGGTCAGAATATCACTTTCATGTTATTGCAAACAAAGGAGTAAAATGCAAAATTCTCATTCTTTTCACAATAAAGTATGAGACTTAAATTTATTTTTGCCTGCAGCAGAATACTGTTGCAGATGTTGCCAACATACCTGTAGGTGTATAAGTTCACTGTCTTCTCTCTGTATTATTATTATGGCAAAAAGTTTGAAAAGCATATCTTAAGGACAAAATTTAAGATTTTTCATGGCATATGAGCCCTTAATAATTTGATTCATCTTTTCGAATTCATCTCATCTGTGTCTTTCACCCTCACTCACACTTTGTCCACATCATTCTGAAATTTTGTGGTTTCCCAAACATACCAGACCCTCTCACTTCAAGCTTTTGCACAAGTTTAAGACTCCCTAAACCCTAAACTCTCTGTCTAGAGTAATGCTTTCTTCATGTTCCAGGTCAAAAGTTAGCTTTTTATGAAGGTTTCCCTGTTCTGAGGTCTTTAGCCACTTTCCACTTATTGTCTTCTAATTATTACTAAATTTGTCTCACTGAAGTGTAAATTTCTGGAAAGCAAAGATCTCTTTTTAAGCCCCAGTGCCTAGCAGAGTGTATGATAATATTGAAAGAATGGATGATGAATGTAGCTATTGAAAATATTAAGAGTGTGCATGTGTGTGTGTGTGTGTGTGTGTGTGAACAAAATCCCAGAAAGTATTTCCTCTTTCATTTAGTAATGAGATTTGTGTGAGGCAGATTTGGAACTCTATCAATAACAGTAATAGAATTCAGAAGGAATTCAACCTTGGTTGTAATTACTAATATTGTTCAATGATTATTATAATTTAAACACCTTACATGTTAGTTTAGGAGAAAAATTTTTGCTAAGGCTATGTATTTTGGGCTTTAATATTGTTGGTTTGCTCCTCCAGATTCTCTGTTCTCTTTTCTCCACCCTGTTCTCTGTCTGAAGAAACTGAACAATTTGGACTACAGTCATAGGTATCTTGTGCTAAGAAGCTTCTAGTTGGGTTCAGCCTTTGGGAAGCCTGTGAAAGATCTGAAGGAGGGCAGAGAATGAATTCAGAAATTATTCTCATGGCTCTCTTTCTGCAGTGGTTCAGTACCCACTTCCTCTCTTGATCCTTGGGTCAAGCTTCAGCAGCTACTGTTACTGCTAAGCCCACGTTGCTGCCCCTGTACTTTTGGCTGGCCCACACCCCCATCTCTGCAAATAGCCCCATATTTAGATGGTTTGTTAAGTCATCCTGATTTGAGTGTGACATTTGTTTCTTGTTGGGAACCTGACTGATAGAATTCTCTTCTATTTCCATAATTGCTTATTCCATAGACAAAATTCAGAGTCAATGAGGATGGCTTTTTCTGTTTTGTGTTTCTTTGTTTTATTTTTTTACTACTTTATACAGCCATAAATTTTGTTCACCCTTAGGCAGCTGTGTGTGTACAAGACTAACTTAAAAATGAACAATGGCATGTTTTAGCAAAATGTATCTTTATTACAGAACAATAATTCAAAATTATGTAGATTGAAGCTGAATAGCATGTGCATTTTAAGAAACTTTCCCATTAAGTGTAATTATTTATTTAAGAGCATAAATCAAATTAAAATACTTTAGAGTATTTCTCAGGGTAAATAAGGTTAAGAAAAGCTTTCGTGAAAGTTTTGTGCTCAGAACAAATAAAACCCAATTTAATACTTTCTGTGGATAATAATTATCAATAAAATCAACAAACAATAAAGAAGACATTAATAACTTAAATATTTTTCTAACATTTTACATATATTTTTAAAGGTGAAAATTAAAGATATCACCAAAAGTGACATAATTATAAGGTTTTAGTAAATTAATTTTTAAGATATGAAATAGGGAAGTTTTTAGCATTCTTGTCATAGATTCTTGGTACACTATGTTTTAATTTCTAAGCAAATTGTAGTTCTTATTCCAAAGTGTTAAAATACAAACATATACAAAACTTTGCTAAAACACTGTACTCACAGTTCCTGTTGTGAGACTGCCTTTAGTGAAATCATTTAAAGATCCTCCTGGTATTTTAATAAATACCTCTCCTCCAGATGATGCCCAAATAGACTTGTTTCTTTTACAATGTGTCGTATAGTGAAGAACATTGCTTCTACAACATAGCCTGCACATAGAGCTATTTAAGAGTCAATCCTTCATATTTAAAGACACCTTTAAAATACATTTCAATAAGAAAAATTTTCTAACTTCAAGATACACCTTTAACCTCTCTATTTTGTATGAATATTTGTTCCTATGTTTCTGTAGCCTTATTCCTATTATTTTTCACATGTCATGTCTTTTTTTTTTTTTTTTCACAAATCGTCCTCCCCCTTCCCCTCTTTTTTTAACCTTCCCAAATGAGAGACCACATTCCATAATCAAGGTTGGCGACCCTGGCTTCTCATTTTTCAAAGTATGGCCTATAGGTGAAATTGAACTGTTCATGAAGTCAGGTGTGCATTGTTTTGTTTTGTTTTTGCTCTTGTATGTGTGTGTGTGGCACTTTCATATACTACAGAAGTTCTGACAGTCCTGATGCTCATATGTTTTGGGCAATACTTCAGACTTCCTAAGAATAACACAAGTCATTGAAGAAACACTAACCCATGATCTGACATCCTGATGAATGTGATCTTGAAGTTCATCTATAAGGGGAAACACAGGTGACTATAAATCATTTGGTACAGTCTGGGAAGGGATATGAACAAGTAGAAAACCTGAAGACAACCAACATATTGAGTTAGTCACAACTAGAGAATCTCTTTGGCTGCTGGCCCCAAATTCTGCCAGTCTCCTAGACTTGATGTTACTTTTTTTTTTTTTTTACCTAAACCATTTTTTACCATGCTCTCGTTGACAGTGCCCACCTATGTTCTCTTGACTCTATTGTTCCAGTGGACTCTCTTGACTCCACAAATAGGACCGAATCCACTTCTTAAAAATCCACTTCTTAAAAAGAACCATTTTTTTAATGGCTATTTATTTTTGACAGAGAGAGAGAGAGAGAAAGAGAGAGAGAGAGAGAGAGAGAGAGAGAGAGAGAGAGCATGAGCAGGGGAGGGGCAGAGAGAGAGGGAGACACAGAACCCAAAGCAGCCTCCAGGCTCTGAGCTGTCAGCACAGAGCCCTATGCAGAGCTCGAAGTCACTAACCATGAGATCATGACCTGAGCCGAAGTCTGACGCTTGACTGAGCCACCCAGGCACCCTGGACTGAATTCACTTCTATACGTCCAGTACACCTTTGTATTCTCCAGTTCCTAGACCATCTGACTTAGGAAAGAACTATTGAACTGGTGAACAGCATAACACACCAATCTGAAGATATTTAGTGACTTAGTGACTCTTTTCGCCAAAGGCTCTGAAATGTAGACCTCAGAGTCACTCTCACTCTTAGCCCTAGGGGATCCAGTTCCCAGAAAAGGACTAATTGATAATTCAGTTCCTTTTAGCCAGTCTCCTTTTCTGCTCCCTTCTAGATGTACAAAAGTGTTGCTTATAAACACCCACCTACTAATTGGGCCCTTATTTTCCACCTACAGACCTGTTTCTGAATAGTGACCTTTTTTTTTTTTTCCTCACTAAATTTCCTGGGCCATCAACCAGATTATAGCTGTGCTCTGCCTTCCTGCTGGGATCTAACACCTGCTCTTGCAAACCTCTTTTTGACTTTTGTCTGAATCCAAACTGAGTTTATTACATTCTTTGTACATTGTTCGTGGCTCATACTACCTCCTACACCCCTTCCCCTTTCAACTGCACTTTGTAGTTAGTCTCACAATAAATCTAACTATTGAATCCTAAACATAATCTCCACACCTGTTCTGTCCCAGTGGATTTAGATTAAGGTCCAAAAGGCTTCAGCCTTTCCACTCTCGTTTGCCTGATTGGAGCTCCACATCTCATACCCCAGAGCAGTGTATGACGTGTCCCAACACCCTATGCTTCCTCGTTCCCTCAATAAATTCCACAGCACATTCTATGTTATTCTGAGCTTTCTGAGCTCTCTACTTCTTCAGCCAGCTTGTTTATCATTGTTTAAAAAGAGAAAAAAGCCCTAAGACTGCCAATATAATCAACTACAGATTCATTGTTACTCCTCAGATAAACTTTAATGGTAATTTCTGTATCCATTAGAAGCTGTTTTCCATGCAATCATTCCCTTCCAGCTTCTAAGAACACTTCTCCCATCTCCATCCCTTCCCTACCCCACCCCTCCCTTACCACCTCTTACACTTACTCTGAGAAAATAAAGAACAACCCTCTTATCTCTGTGAAGAGAACCATGGACACTCTAGGGGTGCTCCCAACAATGTCTTCATTTGCTTCTAATATTTCTCACCATTAACTCTTTTCCACTTTTCTGTTGTCTGACAAAAGGATGTGCCTGTCACCATTCTTTAACACAGCTTCTTTAACATTCTCCACAATTCCACAATTCCATTTATTAACATAGTCCTCTCCTTTTCATGTTCAATCTATTTCATCTTGGACACCAGGAAAACCAAAGTATTTCTTCCTTTCTTCGCCCCTCGTACTTCTTGAACTTTTGCGGAATCTCCTTTCTTTGTTTTACTGTGAGAGGGATTGTAATTTTCACTCATTCTCATTCTGTGTACCTCTCAGTTGCTTAAAATATTTTACTTTTTATTCACAAACAGGTATATATAATTATTTAAAAGATAATACAGTGAGTACACGTGTACCCATCCAGTTAAGAAATAGATCATTACTGGGGCGCCTGGGTGGCTCAGTCGGTTAAGCAACCAACTCTTGGTTTCAGTTTAGGTCATAATTTCACGGTTCCTGAGTTGGAGCCCCATGTCTGGCTCCATGCTGACAGCACTAAGCCTGCTTGGGATTCTCTCTCTCCCTCTCTCTCTGCCCCTCCCTTGCTTGCTCTGTCTGTCTCTCTCTTAAAATAAATAAGTAAACTTTTTTAAAAAAGGGAATAGATCATTACTAATACAATTGAATAGGCTTCTGGTCATTGCCTACTTTCATTCCATCTTAGAGGTAATTGCTTTCTTAAATTTTGTGATAACCAAGTATTTATCTTTCTTTATGGTTTTACGGGTGTGTGTATATCCCTGATTAATACATTTTGTGTATTAATGGAATATTCATCACCACTCTGTCCATCCAGCACATACCCCTCTGCTGTGGTTTCAGAGCTCTGTGCTTTCATCTGTCATAGCATTTATCACATTTATTTTCTGTCAGTCCTTAGACTATAAGCCCTTCGCACATTGTTTTTTTTAATTCCCAGAACTTAGTCAGTACCCAGAACATAGTAGGCATTCAATAAACATTATTTAAATAAATTAATAAAGGAAGACATTGTGGGCACAACCGCTCTGTTGGTTCAGAGTTACTGTAATTTCATATTAAAACAAGTACATGAACACATTCTGGAGTAGAAAATTTTTCAATCACAAAGACTGAAACAAAAAGCGTGTTCTAGTTAAATCTCTGTTATAATCCCAGTTCTGTCACTAATTGACTGCCACCTTGGGCCATTTACTTAACCTCTTGGTCCTCTGTTGCCTAATCTATAAAATGAGGTTGGACTAAATGATCCCTAAGGTTCTTTCCAGCTGTGAAATTCTATGATTGTCATCGATGATTGTATAAATAAAAAATTCAATTAACAAGAACATCTTAATCCCTAAGCATTATCACTAAATTGAGATTTTACTTTTTCAAAGAACAATTATTTTATATACACAGCAGGAAAAGAAAGTGTTCACATACCTTTCTTTCCAGCTACAACTCAACTTCATCAATAGAGTTTTTTTACATAATGTTCATAATGCTTCTCCTACTCAAGTATGGGGACTTCTCTTCCTTTGAAGGGGCATCACTGAGAGATCTCTTCTTTATTTAATCAGTAAACTCATTACCTACCTTAGAATAGCTATATCTCATCGAATGAAATATGCTAGACTCTCCAAGTCTAAATTAGACACTTTAGACTATACCCGTTAGGTGAGTAGCCCGGGCAAATGTCTCATATCTTCAACTACTGACCTTGGCCTTCATGTGCTCCTGGACCCTTCTAAACCTATTTCCTCTCCCTAACCCATGTTCACCTTTCTTATTTCTCTGGTCTTTCATTCCTATTGTTTCTGTCTTCCCTCCTACGTGAAGATTCTATGGAGAGGCTTCTGGGTAATATTCCCTACCTAAAAGTCCCATGTGACTTCCCTCCATAAACCTTTCACTTGAGGGATATTCTTCACCCACTATGTTAGTGGCACAAGGTCAAGAATCTGGCCACAAAATGATGTAATCACAGAATAAAGAAAACAATTTAAATATAAAAGGGCATGGTCATTGTGAGTTTTTAATAGCTTTATTGTGGTATAAATGACATGCACTAAATTTTACATATATAAAATGTACATTTTGATAAGTTTTGGGGTATGTCTACACCTGTGAATCCACCAATAGGAATAAGATATGAACTCATCTTTCATTCCCTAAACTAATCTCAAAACCCTTTATAATTCCTGTTTTCCACCTTCGCCACACACCTCACACTCTCTCCCTCCCAGTCCCTAGTGCCACTAATCTGTTTTCTCTAGATTATCTTGCATTTTCTGTAATTCTGTTCAAATGGAATCATAGAATATACACGCTTTTTGTCTTTTTTTTTCACCCAGCATACTATTTTTAATTTATCCATATTGTTGCATGTATCAGTAAGTACTTCATTCCTGCCTGTTGAAGAGTAGTATTCTGTTATATAAAAGTATCACTATTTGTTTATCTATTGATCTATTGAAGACATTTTTGTTTTTTTCTCTCCAGTTTTGGGCTTTTATAAGTAAAGCTTCTATGAACATTTGTATTCAAGTCTTTGTTCAGACATATTCTTTTGCTTATTTTGGGTAAATACTAGGAGTGGTATGGCTGGATCATATGGTAAGTATTTTCAGAAATTCCCAAACTGGTTTTCCAAAATGGTTGTACCATTTTACCAGCAGCAGCATATGAGAGCTCCAGTTTCTTCATAACCTTCCAATACTTGGTATAGTTAGTTCTTCTAATAGACAAAGAGTAGTACCACACTGTGTAACTATTATTTAAAATATATATATAATATATAATAAAATATATTAAAATATAAATAAAATATATTATAAATATATAAATATAATATTTATAAATTATATATTTATCTACATTATAAATTATATATAAATTATATATTATATAATATAGATAAATATAGGTATATAATATATTATATATAATTATATATAAATATAAATAAAATATATCATAAAAATATTTTATATATATATATATATATAAAACATTCAAACTTTGCTAATAAAAAGACAACCCAATAAAAATGTGGAAAGAGTTTGAATAGACCCTTCGCTAAAGAAGAGATACTGATGGCAAATAAGCACATGAAATGATATGCTCAACATCATTTGTCATTAGGGAATTGCAAATTATTATGGGTATTTTGATTCATATAAGAATCAATTAACATGAACTACAATTTACAAAACTTACTACTATTTTCCTATCTGGTTGAACATAGTTTTTATCATATTACTATGCAATGTAATCCTGTGTTTACTCTAATGCAGTGTAGAAGAAATTAGTGCATAACTATTATGTTTTACATTATGCCCTTGTTAGGCTTTGGATGACCAAGAATGAAATTATTGGGTATATCAATACATATTTTCATATTATTTCTCATAAACATTGTACTATAGACGCAACTTCTATCAATGGATGAGATTTTTCTTCTCTTCACAAATTTGTGAAATTATTAACTGTTAAAAAATCTTTGAAAAGCTATTTACTAAAGAATTGATTCTTATCTTTTTAAAATTTATTTATTTATTTTGAGAGAGAGAGAGTGGGGGGGATGGGCTGAGAGAGAGGGAGAGAGAGAATCCCAAGTAGGCTCCATGTTGTCAGTGCAGAGCCCCACATGGGGCTCTAACTTGAGAATCATGAGATCATGGCTTGAGCTAAAATCGAGAGCCAGTTGCTTAACCAATTGAGCCACCCAGGTGCCCCTTGAATCTATTTTTTTTCTTAATTAAAATGTCTTTCATTACTCCTGATGTTCAATGTCCTTTATACAGTTATACATTTTATACATTTACATGAAATTCCTTTTCAATTGATTGTCTCTTTTATTCTTTCTTCATTTATCTATTTTCTTAATATTGCCTCAAACTTTGGTTTATATTTTAATAATGTTTATGATACTCTCAGCATTCTATTTTATAGTTTCTTTTATTTGTTTATTTTTTAAGTTTATTCATTTATTTTGAGAGAGAGAAAGAGCGCATAGGGGAAGGGCAGAGAAACAGGGAGAGGGACAATCCCCAGCAGGCTTAGCGCTGTCAGTGCAGAGCCCAACATGGGGCTCCAGTTCACTGACAGTGAGATCATGGCCTGAGCCAAAATCGAGAATTGGATGCTCAACCTACTGAGCCACCCAAGTGCCCCCTTCAGTTTTATATTTTCATGTTGCCAATATATTAATTGTATCCTCCTTGGTTTCTTCCAATGACTAAACAAGTTTTAATCATGTTTTTTTGTTTTATATGTGTTGATATCTTATATTTAAAATCTTTAATTAATCTATAATATATTTTCGCATGTTGTGTAAAAGATTTTAATTGATATTTTTCTATTACCTGACCATTTGTTCAAGACAATTGGTTGATCAATCTATTCCTCCCTAATTGTTTTCCATATTTTCTTTATCATGTATTCCTTTATGCAAACGAATTCTTCATGTAAATTTCCAAACAAAAATTGTTTGATTTCTGCTTCTCTGTTCATGGATGTTGAATTTTTTTAAATTAAGGTAAGATCTCTAGAGTTTTGATTAAAATAGGATTACAATTTTAGGAGCACCTGGGTGGCTGATTAAGCATCCGATTCTTGATTTTAGCTCAGGTCATGATCTAGGGTCAGTGTGGAGCCTGCTAGGCATTCTCTCTCTCTCTCTCTCTCTCTCTGCCCCTCCCCCTTCTGTGCACACATGCATGCTTTCTCTCTCAAAATAAATAAACATTAAAACAATTTTAAAAAATAGTCTTACATGTTTAAAGTAGTTTGGAAACAATTAGAGATTTATATATTTTGCATTCATATCCACAGATAACTCATGGTTTTTAATTTATTCAAATATTACTTTATGGCTTTCAGGAAATTTTTAGTTTATTTCATATAAATCTCATATATCTCTTTTGTTTTCTTACTCAGTACCTGATATTTAGTGCTAATATATGTTTTTGTAATTATACTTTCAATTATTTAATACAGATACACAGAAAAGCTATGTCATTTTGTTTGTTTGTATTGTTTCCAGCTACTTTATTGAATTTTCTTGTTAATTTTATAGTGTTTCTCTTCATTCTTTTTAATTTCCTGGTAAATCATATTATCCATAAAAATAATAATTTTGTTTCTTTCCCTGTTTTTTCACTTTTATTCTTTACTATTTAAAAAAAAATTTAAGTTTTAATTTTAATTCCAGTTAGTTAACATGCAGTGTTATATTAATTTCAGGTGCATGATATAGTGATTCAAAAATTCCACATATCACCCAGTGCTCATCACAGCAGTGTACTTCTTAATCCCCATCACCTGTTACACTCATCCCCACTCATACCTCCCCTCTGTTAACCACTAGTGTGTTCTCTATAGTTGAGTCTGTTTCTTGGTATGTCTCTCTCTCTCTTTTTCCCTTTGCTTGTTTGTTTTGTTTATTAAACTCCACATGTGAATGAAATCAAATGGTATTTGTCTTTTTCTGACTGAATTTTAACTACTATTTTTGGTTAGTTGTATTGGTTAGAACTTCCAAAGGCATTAAACATTATAGCAGTTTTATTCGAGCTTATCGTTATTGTTTATTAGCGTTTTATATTTAGTATGAAGTTAGCTATGCTTGCTTTAGCTACCTTTTTTATTTTATATATTTTTTAAAGTTTATTTATTTATTTTGAGAGAGAGAGAGAGAGAGAGAGTATGCAAGCAGTGGAGGGGAAGAGAAAAGGGGGGACAGAGAATCCCAAGCAGGCTCCGTGCTTGAGCCCAACACAGGGCTCAATCCCATGAACCATGAGATCATGACCTGAGCCAAAATCAAGAGTTGGATGCTTAACCAACTTAACCAACCAGATTACTCCTTTATTTTATATTTTAAAGGCAGTAATAAGGTTTACTCAAAATTGCCTCAAATATCAGAATTATTCATTTGATCAGATAGTGATTTTCTAAATACTGTGAGGATAAGAATAAGAATTACAGCATTTCAAAATATCAAATATGTTTGCCATATTACCATTACCTTCAGAAAATAATTTTTTATTTCTAATCAAGACTATAATATGATCAGAAAAATCAATAGATGGATATATTCAGTTAACACAAATTTTTCAATTTCCTCTCTAGTAGGCAGGATTTTGAGACCTACTCTGCTTTACAATTCTTAGAACATATATTAGAGAATGAAAAGAAAATCTCAATATTTAAGCATTTCATGTTTGGTAACTCACTTTACCTCTCTGCATCAGTAGGTCTTTGAATATCACATATCTCTTTATTTAAAGTGCATGTGGGATTCTTAGCTGGCAATCAATACCTTTGTGAATTTGAGCAAATTAGTTCATTTCCCCCAGTTTTGTTACCTCATTTATTCATAACGGGTTTAAGATAGATTATCTCTACTGTCTTTTTCATTCACACATTCTGTCACTTTACAACAATCTCTGTTAGAAATAAGGCATACAAATGTGGAAATCTATATAATAAAAAAAAAACTCAAGAGTCAATGCAGTATAGTTGAAATATCAGAGGCTTTGGCTTAGATTAGTCTATATCAAAATTTTGGTGCTCCCTCAGTATCTGTGTGACGTTAGGTAACTTGTTTAAACTCTACAAGCCCAAGTTGCATTTGTGTCAATAGGAAATACTAAAATTCAACTGTAATGTTTGTGATAAAAACTAGGTAACAGTCTTGGGCCATTTGGGTCTATATCAGTTAAGGTACCAATAGGAAACAGATGTCACACTTGCACTAGGTTAATTCTAGAATAATTTGTTTCTAGAGATACTAATTATGAATCAGTAGGTGTGTAGTCACCACAAAGTATATTACAATAATCTGGATCATATCAGCAAAGTATTACCACACTTAGATCCAGGGGGAATAGTGGAGGAAGAAGTTTTGGGGGACTGGAGGGACACAGTCATGTACAATCATGTCCTTGTGAGAAGCAATGACCCTTGGTGGAGGGATACAGTCAGCCTAAGACAGAAATAAACTTCATTCAGAAAGGTATAAACTTGGTTAACTGACTAATCTAATCAAATCTTGGTTCCAGAATTTCAACTCTAATAAGAACAGTTTTGTTTAGGTTTCTTCATATAAACAGATACTCAGAGAAGTCTCTTCATACTGGAACTTAATGAAGATAGTAACTTTATTCATCTAGAGTAACTGAGTCGATAAACCAAAGGAAGGCTTTACACAATTGACAGTATAATCAGGTAAGATTTATAATGGGCATAATGTAATCTCTGGTATTTCCAAAGTACCCTCACACAAGACTTGTAATGCTCATTTAACAACATGATATGATCCAATCTCGGTTCTGATCTCTGTCTCTCAACTTTCTCTTGCCCAAATCTGTCTGACCTAGCTCCTGCATCCTTAATACAAGATTGTGTCTTTTTCTATTTTTCTTCATCAAAGTATAATATTTATCATTGGATCTTTACCAGTTGATTTCTGCAGAAAGCTGTGCTTCACTTCAATATGTTCTGGAAACTACTGTCTGGGAGTAGTTTCCAGCTGCTCTCTGCCCTTCTATTTTGAGAGCACTGTGTCTACTGGCAGCTGTTTTCTCTTTGTAGAATTAGTATTCTTTTCTTTACTTTGGTGATGCAAGAGGGGTTTTTAGTTCCTTGTTTTTAAGGCTCACTTCTTGCTTGGAATCAGAACTAGATCTGCTGTTGCAAGGAAACATGGATGTCATGACACTTCCTTGGGTAGCAATAGCTCAAGGCACCATTCTTTAATTACTTCATGTCCTACCTGTCAGGAAATTAGCAGAGGTGGATGGTATGATGAAAAGCGTGCTGGGATAGAAATTTCAACCTTGGGCTATATTTGGTTTAAGTTGTCCATTTTCTAGCCATGCAATTTGGAAAAATTACTTAAATTTCTGATCCTCATCTTTCTTTTATCTTATTTGTAAAGATGAAATAATACACTGTTATACTTACCTTACATGATTGATGATACAGCTCAGATGAATTAATGTATTTGATGTGACTTGTAAACTGTAAAGTGGAAGGGATTATTATTATCTGGAAAATGCATATTCTTAAGCCTTTAGACACAGTAACAGTATGTTATGTAAATTAGTATTGACTTTGTGTTCATATTTCCCACCTGGCTAGCCAAATGAAAAAGACATGTATTTCTCATGGAAATCTCAAGGGATATTAACCAATCTTCCTTCAGTGTATTTAATATAATTCTAAGAATTAATAGGCAACATTTAGAGTAATCACAGATACAAGACTGCACAAATCAAATCATAATCATGTTCATTTTACACTAATAAAATTTCCAAGAGTAAAGAGTACCTTTGCTATTCATGGCTTACTTGAATAGTTTTCAAGCCTCCATATAGTTTTTCCTTGAGTTACAAAACCTCAAAATTATTATATTAACTTGAAGGAAATTGACCTTCATTAAAGGCAATGACTATTATTAATTTATTAATGCTAGAATTACTGTATACTGTTCACATGAATCAGCCTACTGCATGGTTGTTTGGATTTTTTAAATGTTTATGTGAGTTAAAATTTTATTAGGAGATGTTATTTTCCTTATATTTCTTCTTTTATAAACCAAATCATAATAATTGCATTATTATTGCTTAATATTATATCTTTATTATTAGTAATTAGATTCCACACTATTTTTCAATGTGCAGCAAAGAGGATTTTAAGAAGATAAGGATATTAAATCAATACTTCAGAACGTTAACATTTCTTCCACTGTTTTAGAATTTTAAAGTAATTATTTCACTTTGTTTTCTCTATTTCTGTCAGAACACTTAAGTATATTTGTGATCATTTGAGCATTTTCCCACAATCTTTACAAATTGTTATTGTTTTATTGCTGCCATCTGCTTTTCTGAAGTATTTAATGGCATTTATTGAGTACTTATCTGATAGTTGATGCCAGGTACTGTGGGAAGTCAAAACAGATGATTTCTCTTTTGGGGATTACCTTTCAATAGAGCAGATATAAACATATCCCCAAATAGTTAAACAAGACACTTTTACATGGTAGTAAGTGCTAAAATAATAAAACTAGAATATGGGATCAGGGGTGGCTGAGGTAGATAAGGAAGAGAGGGCTACTTTAAATGGGATGACCAAGGAAGATCTCTTTCAGGAGGTAACATTTGAGCTGAGACCTGAATGGGCCAATGTTTTAAAGGCAAGGACGTTTTGAGTAGAATATGAAAAGGCCCTGATGAGAGAATCAGCTTTCGAAAGCATGTCTGTTTGTTCAGAGTGGTGGTTGGTTAAAAAGGTAGGCAGAGACTAAATCAAACAGTATATTGTAGGTGAAGACAATGGGGTTAGATTTTATTCTAATTTCAATGAGAAGCCATTGGAGAGATTTCATCAGAGGAGTGATTTGATTTACAGTTTTAAAAGTTTGCCCTGATTAACATGTGGAAAATGAGCCATGTGAAAGCCAGTGATGGAAACTGGGAAACAGGTTAGGATGCTGTTACATTTTTTTTCCAGGTTAGAGAAGATGGTAACGAACAAAGTGGTCAATGTTCAATGGAAATGGTCGGATTTGGGATATATGTAAGAAGTATAGTAACTGGATCTCTCTGGTGGTTTGTACATGGGAGGTGATGAAAGAAAGGAATCAATTTTACCTTTTGTATTTGCAGTGCAATCATCTAGGTACCATTGACTATGAATGAAGAGATCTAAAAGGAGAAGCAGATTTGGGGTAGGGTACTTGGGGCTAAAGTGGAGTCAAGAGTTTTGTTTTGCACTTGCTAATTTTGAGATGCCCATTGGGTACCCAAATAGAAATACTGAGTAGCCACTTAGGTATATCTTTCTAGAATATGGATTATTCATCTTAATGGAAGAGACCATTAAGTTTAACCAGTTAATCATTAGGAAGAGATTTAACATTTCTGAGCAACTGTTATAGACTAAGATCTTAGGTATAATAACTCAGAAAATCTTCACAACAATACTGTCAAGTGCTCATTATTTCTCAAAAATTTAAAGTGAGAGAAGACTGTCTCTTAGCTAACTTACGTAGTGATAAAGCATAAAGATTTAAATTCTGGTATATCAGAATTTCAATTTCTTGCTCTTTCCGGTAAACCCACTGACTTCCAGGTATTAGTATTATTGTCATTTATATTCTTACCATCTATTTAACAAAAATTGAAAATATTAAATAAAACCAGTTGGGTTTTTTGCATGGTGGATCTACTATACCATGATAAATCTACTCCTGCTACCCTTTCCACAAATCAATTAATAGAATATTTTTAAGTTTCCTTACATGTTCTCTAGTTTTGTGTTTCAACATCAATTATGTCACATGGTAACTAGTATGGCTTGTTTCATGAAAAATATAGCTAACTTATGAACGCTTAAGTTTAAGTTTGAAGTATAGAATATAATGTTGAAAGGAATCTTAGAAGGTATTTGTTTTGGGGTGCCTTGGTGTCTCACTCAGTTAAGTGTCTGACTCTTAGTTTTGGCTCAGGTCATGATCTCATGGTTCATGAGTTCGAGTCCTGCGTTGGGCTTCACAATGACAGCATGGAACTTGCTTGGGATTCTCTGTCTCCCTCTCTCTCTCCCCTCCCCCACTCACGCTGTCTCTGTCTCTCTCAAAATAAATAAATAAACTTAAAAAGAAGACAGCATTTGTTTTTCCCTTCACGTGTTTTAGAATTTGTTCTGTGGCATTATTCAGACATGAGATACAAGGACATTCTGCCATGTGTGACAATACGGATGGACCTTGAACATATGCTAAATGAGATGAGTCAGAGAAAGGACTGTATGATATCACTGTATGTGGAACCTAAACAAAAGCCAAACTCATAATAATAGAAAGTAAAATGGTACTTACCAGGGGATGGGGTTAAAGGGATAGGATGGATGTTGTTTAAGAGTACAAACTTGCATGAGTAGTATATAAGCCCTGGAGATCTAGTGCACCATAAAATGAATGTAGGCAACAATATTGTATTATAATTATTAAACTTGCTGAGATACTAGAACTAATGATTCCAGCCACTGAAAAGAAAGGATCATTGTGTGATGTGATAGAGATGTTAACTGTCACTGCAATAGCATCATATTACAATATATAAATGTATCTACTTAACGTGTTGTTCAACTTAGATTTTCACAATTCTATATATCAAATACGTTTTGACTAAAAAAGGAGTTTATTCTGTGGTATTTTTAATAAGTAAAGGGAAACAGCTAAAAATTAGGACGTTGGACTACATATTTGTAAGATTTTTTAATCTTTAATGTTATTTGCCTAATCATTAGGTAGAAAATTTTTTTTAGAATGGGCTTCATCATGGCCAAAATTAAAATTTTAATTGATTAATGATATATTTAATACATATCTTTATTATTAATCTAGAAACTTCATGTATGAACACCAAGACATTGTTTTGTTTTGGGGGTGAGTTTGTGTTTCTTATGACAGTCTTTCTTACGCTAGCAGAGTTCTTGGCATTTTGTAGATTATCAATAAGTACTTGCTAAGTTAATAAAGTAATAAAATAATAAAAATAATTAAATTGATTCTGTCTGCCCTTTACTTAATGACCCATCTTCCATACTTTATCCTTTAAATAATTAATGCCTTGTACAAGGGACTGTTGTGGGCCTCCCAAAGACCTGTCCATTTCCTAATCCTAGGAACCTTTGAGTGTGAACTGATTTGGAAAAATAGTGTTTGTAGATGTAATTAAGCTAAGGATCAAGATAAAAGTCATCTGGATTATCCAAGTAGGCATAAATCCCATGACAAGTGTCCTTATAACAAACGAAAAGGAGGGGTGCCTGGGTGGCTTAATTGGTTGCGCGTCTGACTTCGGCTCATGTCATGATCTCATGGTTTGTGAGTTCGAGCCCTGCATCAGACTCTGTGCTGACAGCTCAGAGCCTGGAGCCTGCTTTGGATTCTGTGTCTCCCTCCCTCTTTGCCCCCCCCCCAAAATAAATACAAAATTTAAAAACACACACAGGAGCAGACATAAGGAAAGAAGAGAAGGTTATGTGAAGACAGAGACAGAGATAAGATGCAGCCATAGGCTGAAGAATGTTTGGAGCCACAAATGTTTGGAGCTTCTTCCAGAAGCTGGAAGGAAGAATTGATTCTGCCTGAGAGCCTTCTATGGGAGTGTGACGCTTTGATTTTTGACTCCTGGCCTTCGGAACTGTGAGTGAATAAATTTCTGCGTTTAATCCACCCATCTGGTGTTATTTGTTATGGCAGTCTCAGAAAATTTTACAGTAGAGTGACCAAGCAGCAGTTCAAGGTTGGAAGGATTTAAGTTCTAAACCTGGCTTCATTTTTTTATTGGTTCTGTGATCTTGATCAAGTGATACAGACCAAGGAACATCAATTTCCTCATTTCTAGGAAAGGGGTAACAACACTTAACCTATGATATTTCTAAGTGTCAGTGAAATAAAGCATAGAAACAGGAAAACACTATAAAAATGTGTTTTTATGTCTCCTTATAGTCTCCTCTCAAATATAAATCTCTTTGGGAGCACCTGAGTGGCTCAGTTGGTTAAGTGTTCAACTGTTGGGTTTAGCTCAGATCACGATCTCGTGGTTCGTGGGTTCAAGCCCCGCATCAGGGATTCTCTTGCTTGGGATTCTCTTTCCCTCTCTCTCTACTCCTCCCTGGCTCGCTCGCTCTCTCTCTCTCTCTCTCTCTCTCTCTTTCTTTCTCTCAAAATAAATAATCTATCTATTTATCTTTGAAACTTTTACCTCTTCTTCATATGGCATATGTTCCAAATTCTTCTTCAAAAATGGTTATCTTCTCATGGAAGGATAAATTTGACTATTCTGAATATAGAAGGTTTATCTATTATCAGAATATAAATAAAGTTAAAATAGAGAAAGAAAGAAGAGGAAGAATGAAGAGGAGGAGGAGAAAGAGGTGAAGAAAGATAAAAGGGGACAGGGAGAAGAAGAGAAAAGGAGAGAAAGAGGAGAAGAGGTGAGGGAAAAAGTTATAGGAGGAGAAAGAAGTCTGAAATTTGAGCCAGTGTCATAAACTACATCAGAAAATAAACACAAATTTTACTATTATTCATAGGGTAGAAATTGAAAAAGAAAGTGAAAGCAACCCAAACTCTAATCAATGGGAGAAATGAGGAAATAAATGATATTACATATATATAATAAAACATTATTCAGAGCTAAAACAAATGAGTTCAATAGATATGTACCAAAGTGACTAAATTTCAAAAATATAACATCTGGCAAAAATGTTCAAGTTGCAGAATAATGCCAAATGTATGATGTCATTTATGTCAAGTGTACAAATACATGGAACAATATAGAATAATGCTGCATCTTGTTTGTGAATACATACATGTGTAATAAAATAATTAAAACATGAATAAGGCTAATTAATACACACTGAGTTCTGGATAGAGGCTACTACTGGGAAGGAGAGAAGGAAATGAGATTAGCCAATGTGGTAAATAGCCTTGAGATTAAATTATAACGTCTAATTAAGAAGAGAATAGAGGGAAGAAGGAAGGAAAACTATCTGAGGCAAATAGTACAGCAAACTGATAACTTAAATCTAGGTGGTAGGTTCCTGGGCTTTTTTTTTTATACTTTTTCATATTGTTGAAATATCTTGTCATGAATTCAGCACAATACAATTTAATATATACTCTTTGGGGTTAAATCTTTTTTTCCAAAACACATAGAATGCCAAACAGTAGTAGAAATAGTGTCCTTAAAGTAGCTCTAATTCAATAAATGAATTTATCTTTATTCTTATTTTTTAGAACTATGCCTTACTTTCAATTCTTCTTTGTAAATGTAATTACTTTTGTGGTTTGCCTGCTGCCTGACAGGGAACGTCTTTGAAGTCTAAGCATTTTATTTATCACTATGTTTTAAAGAAGGATTGGTTCAGAAAGGGAGAGGACCGATCTGCTAGTTTATACTTTTCATTAATCTGGTAAATGATGGCAGATTCATTCGCCTAATGGGAAGAAGGCCTTAGGGTTTGGTCAAACAAGAAGCAAATGGATATAATAAGACAGGGGAGGCAATAGTATTTCTGAAATATAATATTTTGAGATCATATTTAAATATAAGTGTTTAATTTTGTTCTAAATCCCCTAATAGTTGACATTTGTAATCGTCTTCTACTTATGTACATCCTTCTTACTATGGTGTTGTTTACTATGGATATGTAGCTGGGGTGACATCATGAGTTTTGATGGTGCTCTGACTCCATTACACTAATCTGGTTTCTTTTCTTAAATGAACTATAACTTGGATCAAAGTACATCTATGTTTAGGATACTGTTTTGTTTGGGAATGTTATAAAGTGATCCAAAATTGTATGGAGACCACATAATACCTATGTTAAATTTTATAAAATCTGGTTACCAAAAACAGTTATATAAAAAAAGCTTAATTAACTTTGTTGCAATTGTCCCTGTCACTGGAATAGAGCACCATTTCTTAGCAGAGTTATCATATGTGCTTTTTCGATTAACTTGCATATTTTCTGCTGGAACTATATGTGCTTACCCTGTTGGGAGGAGGTAAAGAAGGGAAAGGGTAAGCTATAAAACAAGGGAGCTCTCTTCACTGGAGATGCATTTATTTTAAAACTAATACAGAATCGCACGAATTATTTTGACATTTTACTTGGAATCTGAAGTTTAAACTTCTTCTGCTCGTCTAAACCATTAATAGATTAATACGTGTTCACTCTGTATTTAAAAAAAAATACACTACGTCAGCCAGCTGGAATTTAAACAAAAACATGAAAAAAAAATAAAAATAAAAAATATATGTTTTATATAGGTGGTATATAAACGTGATATCAAACCTGTTGCAATTTAAAAAATAGTCATTTTTCGGGGCGCCTGGGTGGCTCAGTCGGTTGGGCGTCCGACTTCGGCTCAGGTCACGATCTCACGGTCCGTGAGTTCGAGCCCCGCGTCGGGCTCTGGGCTGATGGCTCAGAGCCTGGAGCCTGTTTCCGATTCTGTGTCTCCCTCTCACTCTCCCCCCCCCCTCCCCGTTCATGCTCTGTCTCTCTCTGTCTCAAAAATAAAATAAACGTTAAAAAAAAATAAAATAAAAATAAAAAATAGTCATTTTTCTTGTTAATTTTATGTAATGAACTCATAAATATTTATTTTATTGTTGAGATACCAAATGCTATTGGTAAAGCAGTTTTAAAATGATTTATCATGTACATTAATACCTGTTAGTGTGATATATTTTACTTTCATCCTACATTACCTTCTTTACATTTGTGAGAAAACCCAAAAGCAGCTCGTTGGCATTGAAGAGCAAAATGTCTAATTGTCATGCACAATGAAAGTTTTCTTAGCTTCCCCCTCTTTTTTTTTTCTTTTCTGTATTTTTTTTTTACCTCGAGTCTTGCATTGTTAATAAAATGTTGTTAACTCTTTTGTTTAGGGTCTCTTACCTTAAAGCAAGCTCATAGGAACCCCTTTTATATATAAATATATTTATGTATATATATTTTTTCCAGTAGATTCACTTGCTCAGTAAATATATTTGATGAAAGAGTTCCTGGCAATCCATAAAAGAACAGGCTGTGGGGATCCTCATTAATCTTCTAATAGTTTCTGCTGTCGTCCCTCTCTAAAGTTCCTTGCCTTGTAAAGTATTTGTGGTAGAGAAACAGCGCTTTTGCCTTCCACTAAGCAATGTCATCCAGCCAGATCCCAACAAAAGCCACATCGCCCTTTCAAATAGTTTCAGCCTTCAGCTGTATTATTGGCTGGGGTTCTGAGCCATGAAAGGGAGACACTATTTGTTTAACTGTGCTTCACAATACAAACAAGCGGAGAAAATACAACTCCTCTGGTCTTCTTTTGTGTCTCCTGATAGTAATATAGTTTTACTCTTAGTGACTGCAAGATTACTTTGCAAACAGATGTTAGCTTTTTTTTTTTTTAAGTTTGTAAGCATTTCTTTAAATACCACATCTTAATAACATAGTTGTGTGTAGAGTATCAGATAAAGGGAATATTGCATTTGTTCCATTAAAAACATGTTAACAATCTGTAAATTGAATTCCATATTAGGCCACAAATGTGAGTGACTGGAAACTAGAATTTAATAAGTTACTTACATTTCTGACCAACTTTTAATGTGTTTTCCTTTTATAATATTAGTCAATTTTTAATTTCAAAATTAGGTTTGTAGAGTAAACTTATTGAAAAGGGAAGGCATGTCTAAGTAGTACCAAAAATTTGTTCTCCAAACCTGATAGGAATTGTGCTATGCAAAACTTTATATATATTATTCTAAGCCTGTTAAAAGAAGTGATTTTCTCTGTTAAAGAGAAAATAATGGGACCTATCTAACACAAGGCCTCGTTTACTTTATATGGTCTGTATATACTCTGGAAAGCTGCAGACAATAATTCTTTGTAATATTGTCCACTTAGAAAGATCAACTTGAAGCATATTACCATTTTCTTGATTTAAAAAATCCTTTCATTTATGCAAAACTGCCACCTAAAATTGGTTGGTAATATAGGAAAGAAGATTTATATACATGAATATATCCCTTCACAAAATTTTACATTTTTAAAATTTAAAATTTCTGGGTACTTAGGACCTAAGTACCCAGAAGAGAAGGATATTTAGGGCAATCATCTTTGAAAAAAGGGAGTTATGAAATTTAAATATATGTGTATACACACAAACACACACACACAACTAACTATAAAATATTAAATAATAAAATTAGCTCCAAGAGAACATTCAAAGTCATAAAAACCATATGCAAATCAAAATGGTTAATGCTTGGTTTTGAGACTCATGTCGCACACACTGAATATGATTCTCAAAGTGTGGTCTCTCAACTAGCAATATCAACATCACTTGGAGCTTGTTAGAGATCAAATTCTTTAGCCCCATTCTAGGCCTAGTGAATCCAAAATTCTGGGATGGTGTTCCCAATAAACTGAATTTTAACAACGCTCCACGTGATTCCGATATCCTCTAATGTTTGAAAACCGCTGCTTCATGTGGCTTATAAGGTTGGCAAGAGCTAATTCTGATCCTAAATCAGTAGTCTTTCTAAACCGTAAATCCAGGGGAAATGCAAGTCAACACTTGGTCACTTGATAAAATGAAGATAGGGATCTCTTGTTTCATTATTCATCTTGTACTTCTCAAGCAAGCATGATCTTTTGGAATTCACATGAAGAAAATATTTACTATTCAAAGACAGGATGTTATTTTGAAATCTCTCTAAAAGGAAATGTGACTCAAGGACACCAAAGTATATTTCATTCAATCACTTTGATAGATTGGTGGTGAATTTTATTACAGCATCAGACCTGGATCATTGTTTTGTTACATAGCAACCCTCACCCCCAAGCCGTGTGCTCATACCAAGTCATTATCACTAGTAAGATGTATCAGCCTCTCCCAAACTCTGCATCCTGTTTATTATTCTAGTAAAGTAGCTATGACATATGAAGCAGAATATCAAATTTTAAACACAATTCTAGTGTTTAGGGACATAGCTGAGGTACATTGAGCCAATGGTATATTTGTAGAAAACTTACTCATTGCTATCTATATTTCTGGTAGACACAAACTATACTACAATCTAGTAGTAAATACATTCAACAATCAACTAAGTTTTTACTCTGTAGGTATGCATTTAATTTTTCTTATTCTGCTATTAGTCCAATGTTACTATTGATTGCCATCTAACAGAGTATGTATTTATAAATCTTAGGAACATAAAACACTTAATTTCTTTATATTTCAGTTTTCTCATCTATGATTGGGGATAAATTTATGTCTAAAAATTTATTTGCTAAAATTGCGGTAATCTTGAGCAAACAGTGAGATTTAAAAATGTACAGCACTTAAAATAATGCCTGGCAAGTAAAAACTACTCACTTCATATTAACTATCATTATTATTATTTTTAGCTTAAAATTTGATAATTAATTTCTAAAATCAGGAATTTAAAAAATATCTCATTTATGGTACTAATCATTTTACATTATACACATATATTGAATCATTGTGTTCTACATTTGAAATTAATATAATGTTATATATTGATTATACCTCAACAAAAAAATTTTAATTAAAATTTTAAAAATATCCTATTATGGTGTGATACTGAGAGCTATAAAGATCCTTTTTAAGTATTAGAGAATAGACTTTTTATTTTAAAAAGAGACTCAAATATTAAAATTCCTTTATAGGTTATAAAATAATTCTTGTGGTGTGCATTTGCATCACCAGATATAAATTTGCTTTGTTTTTTTATCTAAAATTGTCCCATTACAGTCTGAAACAGAGCTAGGAACAGCAATAGTTAAAGGAATACGGCACAAAGTAGTCATTTCTCAAGAGACACAATCCACACACCTACTGTACATTTTTGGAATGTGCTTTAAGTCACTCTTTGAAAGTAGTATAATAAAGTGCACATCAGGAATGGGAATGAGTCCATTCTCACCATCTGTTCCTAATTTTTTTTGAGTGGAAGACTCTGTATTATTAAACCACTGTGTAAAATGTTAAAATGGTATTAGAAATCTGAGTTAAATCCAGGAGACTTCAGAGAACTTGAGGTTATGTGAAAAAATATTGATAGCTGCATTACAGTGATGGGTAAAATAAAGCTAGCCTTTATTTTCAGGTAACCCTCAACTTCACTTTCTAAACTTAACCACAAGTTTAAAGTTCTTCCAAGTACATTGTTAGCCAAATTGCATATATATTTAATTTCTGTATAAACATGTACAGTTTTGTACCCTGCTTCCTTTACCCTCACTTTAGCTAATAAGAATTTTAATATATCCTCTAGCCCCCAAATTACAAAATCTTAAGAGCTCACTTGGTCCCATGACAGAACTTGTGTGATTTTCTGAAGAACTCATAATTTCAGACTGTTTTCAACAGAAATGGTTAAGTGATTTGACTTACTGAGGAATGTGGACAGCAGCAATGTTTACATTACTTCTTTGTGGCATCCTTGACAACTCCCAGAACCTTCTATAAAAACTGCCTGGGTTAAGAATAGCCCCAGGTATATACAGGTTTCCGATGGGATTTTAAAAGATGCAAAAGTCTTCTTTGCTCCAAAATTTCTCCATCCCTAGTCCTGCCAATGTCCTAGAAAGTCCTCCATCAATCACTACTCTATACTGGGATTAAAAGATATGGTTAAAATGCAGATAAACTCTTTGTTAGATATAGTCAACATTTATTTGCATTTATACTGACTTAAGTGTTGTAGTAAATTGGTTTACATAAATGTAAATGCTTCCGCATGTAAGAGGGCCTACACTGTCTTTGCCCCAATCCAGTGTGTCAAACAGGCATTCCACTATGTGAGGGATGTCCTTTTCATTTTCTTAGGAGATAAAAGCCTAGTTAATTAATTTACTCATTAGGTGTTCTTGGAAATACCTCACTACCTGATTGGTGGCAACAGTTCTGTCTCAAAAACTCTCCCTGGGAGATTAGGCTAATTACTTGATCCCATACTTTTATGAGCTCATATCATATTGGTTCCTGGAGAATATTGATGTCTGACCCCCTTTTGACCGAGGTCATACTTTTCTCTAATTTATCTTGATTCATTTCCGATGGACAGAACCCTGAATACTTTTCTGCTCATAATCTCTTTCAATTTGCTGACATGTCTCCTGGGATGACCTGAATTTCTTCTGATACGTTCACTGACTGCTGCTCTGCCACCACATTCCAGTCAGAAAGGAGCCATTTGTTCTTACACCCTTCCCTTTTCCAATCTTAGGAGCTTGGCTTGAAACTGTCTTAATGATCTATGCCCATTTCTCAGGTCATCCTCCATGACGATCCCTCTGCCATCTTACTTTCCTACTTACTGATTCCACTTCTGTCCTGACACAATCCTCTTTTCTTGCTGTCTCACCACATTACAGTCTGTGCATTTTTGACTTCCAGGCTGAAATCAAATACTGAACATATATGTCCCTATGACCCTATGTTTATGGATATGGGGCCTCCCCTTTCCTGTTAGTAAAATGCTTTTTGCATTTTCTGTGTTCTCCATTCATTTGCAAACTCCTATCCCAGTACAGAAAACATTGTCTTCTCTTGTTCCCATCTCACACATATCACACAATCCATCTGATGTTTTGTTTTGCCTTCGTATCACTCTTGGGTAGGACCAACAATAAAAGTTAAAAATAATGATAATAATAATGGTTAACACCATTGAATTCTTACATGTGCAATGTATTGTGTCTAGTGTTTTCTAGTGTTTTGTTATCATGTTTAATTCTCACACAACTTTATAAAGTTGATAATATTATCCCTATCATAAGAAAACTAAAGAACAACTTATGAGGCAAGATTAATATTGATCTGGGTGAGAACAATGGAATAGGAAGAAAAGAAATAACTCTCTAAAGTTGATCTTCTATTAACCTTCTGCTACAACTTCTAGTAAGTGTAGCTGCTGTCTTCCCATCTTTCCCTCCCTCCTCTCTTCTGCACTTTATCCAGAGACTCTCTCATGCACTGATTCCCAGCCCTACGAGAGAAGAAATGCTCAGATATTCTCAGAATGATTTTTCTCTCAAAAGTGGATAGGACTTATATCTGCTGTTTGTGTACCTAAATCTACCACTAGCCCTTACGGAAGGATATTTTCTTGATTTTTATTTTTTATAGAATATAATAAGGGGGAAGAGGGTAGTAGAATAAGTTTCTTTATTCTTTTTTGCCTTCATTAATGGCAATGACATTATAATAAAACATTTAATGTGATGTACACTTGGTTTAGGAATAGAGTAAGGAAAGAAGACAGGAAATTATTTTCTATCCTATCATGAATCAGAAGGTATAGAAAACTTTGTTGGGAAAATAGTTGCAAAAAACAGTCTTGCCAGGTAAGGGAAGGGCAGAGAGAGAGAAAGGGAGACACAGAATCTGAAGCAGGCTCTAGGCTCCAAGCTATCAGCACAGAGTCCGATGCAGGGCTTGAACCCATCAACCGTGAGATTACGACCTGCACTGAAGTCGGACACTTAACCGACTGAGCCACCCAGGCACCCCAACACTTAGGTTTCTTAAAAACCAAAAGCAAAAAAATACAAGGAGAGAAAGAGAGACAGTGAGAGAAAGAGAGAAAGAAAACAAGAGCTAGGGAGAGAGAGAGAGAGAGAGAGAGAGAGAGAGAGAGAACTGATGTAAAGGTATTCAAGTTTGAAAGTTATCCCCAAGGATATACACCAACATGAAGTCCTGGCCTCTCTGTCAGTCCCTCAAGGACCAACACATTTGAACCAGTTTATGAAAATTGCAATGGGTGGCTCAGAATCAGCTTAGCTGAAAAGCTGTTTAGAGGAGACTTCTAAACATCTGAGTTTTCTTCTGCATACTTTTCCCCACATACACAAAGTTGAACCAGTTGACTGGTTCCCACGGTGCCATAACCTAATATACTAGAGCACATTAATGTTTTCTAGGCAGAGGTGGCTATCATTTACTGAGTACTTACTCTATATGCCCTTTACAAGCATGATTTTATGTAATCCACACATCAACATTTATAGGACAGGTGTTTTTTTTCCCTCTATAAATGTTGAAAAAACTTAGTTTAGAGAGTTTAAGTGATTTGTCTAAGGTCACGTATAGGGTGCAGCAGAACAGGTCCCCAGATCTTCTTTTATTCAAAAACCTTTGCTCTTAGTGCCTATTTTAGTAGCTGTCTTTCTCTCTGGTCATCACAGCACAGTTGTGAACCCTAGAATTTTTGATAGTACACTTGAATCAAGTGATTAAAAGACTCAAAAGAACACTAAACAGGTTAGCAATAATTATAATGCAATCACTACCACAGCATAACAGTGTTTCACAGTATCTATAAAAAGATCCATGCTTCTGAGCACAGGCCACTGTTGGAGCTGGACTGTTTACTGCCCATTTAAACAAGCACTGCTATATACTCACCAGGGAGAGTTCTCACACGTCACCCTTAATCTGAGTTTGTTCTCTGTCACCCGCTTAACATTAAACTGTGCTTAACTCTTACATAGAGCATCTTGTACCCAGCTCTAAACTGTAATAAAGGACTCTCTCATCTTGATGTTCCCTCATTAGGCACTGTTTAATATTACGTATATTCTGTTTTAGCAAAAATTAAATAGTATACATTGATCAAAATATACTGGTGCATTAGAACCTCAAAGTACATTTCGTTCCAGTGGTAGACACAAACAAAGTGTGAATTCGCATGAGCAGAAAGAGAGGTCATGGATGACAGAAGCAGGGACGTCAGATCTGGGCCACAAAGAATAAGTAAGTAGGCTTTTAACAAATGAAGAAGGGAGGAAAGGCATTCCATATAAGATGAGCTGCTTTGATGAAGGGCCAGAAGAGACAAGCATAGGCGTTGTTTGGAATTGCTGAGTGGGTTGTACTGGGTAGAGCTAAAAGGATAGGTTAGAGAGTAGCAGGATAACAAATTGAAAAATTAGGTGTCATGTTGATCATAAATGACATAAATGTTGATCATAAATGGTGACAATAAAATTTTTTTGAATTAGAATACTTTGAGAATAGAAGGGAGTGCTATAAATAATGACACCACAACAATGAATATAAACTGGAACTTTCCTGGACAAAAAAAGGATAAATGGCCACCCTGGTCATAAAGAGCCTTGAATGTCATGCTAAGAAAGTAACTGAGATTTTTAATTAGAGGCAC
Organism: Panthera uncia; assembly: GCF_023721935.1. Lineage (NCBI taxonomy): Eukaryota > Metazoa > Chordata > Mammalia > Carnivora > Felidae > Panthera > Panthera uncia. Next base: position 53,577,107 of record NW_026057580.1, read on the forward strand.
ATTTTTAAGACAGATTATTTTGGCTGTAGAGTCTAAGACATATCAGCAAAGAATTGGGAATGACAGACCCATTAAAAGGTAATGTCAATGAAACAGGTAAGTACTAGGGACTTCATGTCTTTCAGTCTTCACCCAAAGTTCCATATCCTTCAGACAGCCTTCTTTGATCTTCTTGCTAGATTCCTTGAAGAGGCTAGCCACTACCTAGACCTGTCTTCACTCAAGTTCTGAACCAAATGAAAGAAATAGGTGATAAACAGGAAGAGCCAAAATATTACCTTATATTACTGCTAAAGTCTGTGTTGGAAAATGTGGCTTATATCTGTAGGCAAGCATGCTTCCTAATATCAAACCCCAAACCACAGTCACCTCTGGGCTGGGGCAAGATCCCTCTACTCCCTGGGGCAGCACCTAATCTTGGGAGTGCAGGCCCACTCCAGACAGCAGGTCATTCCCAAAAGAGAAGAAGGGAAATGTTAAGTTCAAGTTTTTCAATGGGAAAGACATTCTATTCTCCTGAATTAATGAGGACTAAAGAGGCAGAGGGAGGACAGGAGTGTTCCACTAATTTTATTTACTATGACATGAAAGGAAATATTCACGTGTGGGGGGGAAAGTCTATTATTACCTCCTAACAGTCTGTGTCTTGAAAACATTTTTCTGGACTCATTATTTACCATATAATGTCCACTCAGTTGTTAGACATATGTTATTTTATGTATTTATATATTCACTCCCTTGTTCTATAGTGATATCTACCATGTTTTTACACACTTGTTTATTTGCTTATCTTTTATCCCCAAATATAGTAAAGCTCTCTTACCCAGTTTCCACAACTGCTGGATTAACAGGCACTCAACTATCCCTCTGTAAATGACACCAACTGCTGCCCAAGGCACAGTGAATATTGGTTACTTGAAGGCCACACTCCAGCATACCTGTGCACTTCTGTACATATAAATGTCACCAGATACTTATATGCTTATCAAAAGTAAGATGAATTTGGTTGTTTTAAAGGTGAATTTGTTTTCAAATTTTCTTATAACAGTTTAAATAAAATTGTAATTATTTAATGTAATTACATATTATAAAAGTAACAAAATATAAGTGTAGCAAGAGTTGGATATAGGAAAACTAAGCCAAAATGCCTTCAAAAGGCTCAAAAAAGAAAACCTTAAGGTTATATAAGTGAGACCATAATAACAGATTAGAAAAAGAAAAATAATCCAAAAAGGATTTTGCACACATAGATCTTCAGAAAACTTTAAGTTCTTACTCCAAAGAAATAAAGACTAGAAATTATAAACAATATATTATTATTGTCCAATCACTAGACATATGTTTTTTTTTAAAGCTCTTATGTCAAAAAAGCTGGTGGATGAGTAGTCATTAATATATTTTAAGTTAAAATAGAATGTTTAATCTGTATATTATCATTATTTATAATCCTGATTTAACTATATTTCACTACTGTAGATGGACATTGACAGCAGGGATCATGTTTAATAATCTTTTGTATCCTCACTAAGGTAATCTTGTGGTTTTAATAAACATTGCTAGAGATGTTGGTGATAGTGATGGTAATAGTGACAGTCATTGAATAACAGATTAACAGACTAGATTTGAAGAATAGGAAGGAATCTTGGAAACTGTATCATTTAATGCACTAATAACAGAAGAGTAAACTGAGACTCCAAAACAATTTGATCATTGTCACACACACAGGTGACAGCTGATGTTTAATAAAGGATGAAGGGTTGGATATTTCTGTTTCCAGTTGGTTTTAGAATTCAAATATGATCAGAAATATTATTCAAAATGAAAATATTCTTCTGTATCTTCGTCTCCCTTTCTCTAATATTAACCTGAATGCTCACTCTTTCTGCTATTCTGAACTCTCATAGTCCTTCATTCACATAGTTCCTATGCTCATTTTCACCATGATGAGAATTCTCCAACATTTCTTGCTCAATTATCACAAGGAATTAATTTTAAAAGGATAATATTCTGGCAAGATGCATGCTTACCTCTGAAAGAAAAAGTTCTCTTTCTCCAAACAGAAAAAAACAAGAATATTACATAAGCCTTAAGAGCACATGCATGTTTACCTGGGATATTTTGCATTAAGTCACTGTATTTATTTGAGGGGAAAACAGTCATGCACCATTCATAGCACTCTGGAAGGAGAAGCATTACCTATGATGATATATGGGATAGATGGCCAAGATACTTGTTGAAGTATAGTCGCAAATTTGCTCTGCCTTAAATTATTCACAGATGAGAATGACTGTGGAGGTAAGACACAGCCCTTTGTCCCAGTGATTAGAGAGTCTTTTCAAGTTAAATATGAAGGGGTGCCTGGATGACTCAGTCAGTTAAGTGTCCAACTCTTGATATCGGCCGAGGTCATGATCTCAGGGTCATGAGATGGAGCCCTGCATCCAGCCCAGGGTCTTGGGATTCTCTCTCTTTCCTGCCTGGGATTCTCTCTCTCTCTCCTTCCACTTTGCCCCTCCCCCACCCCTTGCATGCTGTCTCTCAAAATAGATAAATAAACTTAAAAAAAGTTAAATATGGAGATCTGGAAAGACCTGAATGTTGCTGTAATATGAGAAAAAAGATGCTACTGTATTCAACTACTTCCTTTAAAAAACACTTTATTAAGATACGAATTTTTAAAAAGATTCCTTTAAAGAAAAAGTAGAGAACTGTTTAACAGTATGTGATGATATTTAGGAGAAGAGTAAAAATAAAAGTGTGAAATTTTATACATGGGAAATGTGTATGTATGTCATGTACAAGCATATACATCAGTAAGAAATATTGGAATTAAATAAGCCAAAGTACCCAAATAATTTTGTTTGAATAGAACCACCAGTGATTTTTCTTCACTCTGTTTCCTACTTTATTTATCTTTTTTTTTTTTTTTGGTTTTGTTTTATATTACTTTTACATTAAAAAAAATACATATGCAGGGGTGCCTGGGTGGCTCAGTTAGTTAAGCATCTAACTTCGTCCTAGGTCATGATCTCACGGTTCCTGAGTTCCAGGCCTGAGATGGGCTCTGTGCTGGTAATTCAGAGCCTGGAGTTGGGTTCAGAATCTCTGTCTCCCTCTCTCTCTGCCCCTCCCTCTCTCTCTCTCTCTCTCTGTTTCAAAAATAAATAAACATTAAAAAATTATGCAAACATTTTTCATCATCATGGGTGGAAAAAACTGCCAGCTTAAGCTATTTCCCCACATAATAACAGAGTGCTCTGTTAAACTTTATAGCTTTAGACTGTCTGAATAACTTTTGGCATTAAGGACTAAGATTAACCAGTATTCTGTTTGTGACCTATTATGTTCTTCTGCTCATTGTAGATACTGTGCTCTCCACAGGTTTGTGGAGTATTCATCGTGGCGTTTCTGGTCTGGTTCCATCACTAACCAACCTTGTGGCCACATAACTGATAGTTTCTATTGTTCACTTATAGAGTGATGCAAGTAGACTAGATTACCTAAAATCTATTCCAATGCCAATGTTACATAATTATATTCTTGGAAAATGGTTACTGTGGATTTGCAAATAGTATCAGCATATTTCTCCAGAATATTCCTCATAGATGATTGTTAATTTTCAATTTGAACATCTCCAGTGAGGGAAAAATTTGAGTTTTCTCATAACATATATTGGGTATTCAAATTCTCATAATACTGTTAATGAAAAACTTTATAATTTAAAAATATTCCTCCTTACTTTGAGCTTCAGAAATATGATCACCCATACTTTACATTGTGATACTCATTTCTCTTCCCTGGGGCTATGAAATTAGTAGATGATTTCTGATTATGATAGGTTTAAAGTTTATTTTTATTTAATTTGAGAAAGATACAGAGAGCAAGTGGGGCAGAGGGGAGGCAGAGAGAAAAGGAGACAGAATCCCAAGCAGGCTCTGCACTGTCAGCTCAGAGCCCAATGCGGGACTTGGGGCTCGATCTCACAAACCTTGAGATCCTGACTTGAGCCGAAATCAAGAGTTAGATGCTTGACAGACTGAGCCACCCAGGTGTCCCTATGATTATGATAAATTTAAAATATTTGAAAACTATTGTCACATATTTTCTTCCCTGTAACTCTTCTTATATCCAAGATATATATGTTTTTAGACTATCCTCATTCAGCCACTTTTCCCTGGGTGCTTACTGGCTGGATTTTTATTGTCTGTTTTAAACTATATCACTCAGAATGGAAGAAAAAAACCCAGGAATATTCTCTTCAGTATGGGAATGTAGGAGACAGTGAATATTTTCAGTGCATACCAACTGTGGTCTTTTCCAGCTTCTGAACATGACTCTATTTCCAGTTTTATGCAGGGCCGAAGATGATTGATCCAAGGCAGATGATGCCTCAATCTGATCCTCTCTTTTGGGAATTGAAACCTCCCAGAATGTTAAAAATCACTGGACTAAAACACTTTAATAGTAAAACCCTGGGGAAAGGTTTCCAGATTTCTGTAGTTCAGTTCTGACAACTGCTCAGTTTTCTGCTCTTCTCCAGAACTCTTTTGGTTCTGTACTGTACCTCTGCATCCTGCCTTTAACTTCTCCTACCCCTGTTTTTCTTTTGATTGAAGACTGAGCCTTATTTAGATCCACAAAAGGCAGACTGAGGGAGAGAAAAACCACGAGAGAAGAGGAGGGGAATGATGTGTTACATAATGAAAGGCAGTTAAGGAGAAAATTGCAAGTAGGGAAAAGTGGTCAACAATGGAGACATCGTTAAGGAATTGTGAAAAACTAGGGAAAGTGTACTGATTTTGGCAATTGGTCGATCATTGTGCAACTTTGAAAATGAAGTTTCAAGGAAAAATAGCTATGGTGTTAAAACTTAAGGAGTAATGTGAGTAGAGAAAAAAATAAAACCACTTTTGATATGTTTGGTATAAAATAAATACAATTTTAGCTTGATGAGTTAACAAGTCGTGATGGGGTTCCTCGCTTAAGTTGCAGGTATATAACCATGTTTGAGGGAGTTGAAGAGTGAACAAGTAAAACGACTATTTCTTAAGAACTAGGAGATCATGGAATTAATAATTCAACAATAAACTTTCCTTGGAAAAGGAGAAGTTAATAAGAAATAAGGGATGATGGAGGCTATGTTATTTTGAAGTGATGAAGCAGGTGGACATGGAAGCTACTATAAGAGTATACCGAAAGCTCTGTTAGGACACAGAACCTGGTATGTAATTTGGGTGGCCAAGTGCAAAATTAAAATGAGGTGCCCATGGTTCAAAAATTAGGAATTTCAGGACAGCAACAGCATAGCATTAAGCCAAGCATGGGCCCTTCTGAGTTTAACATATTCCTAATTAATTAAGACTGGGATTTAGGAAGGGAGCTTAATATAATATATAAAGTATAAATGAGCTTCATAGTATTACAAATGAATAACATAACTGTACTGAAGGGATGAAGAATAAAAACTAAAATAAGTAACTTTGCAAAACAATATTTTAATTATATGATTCAAGAACATAGACAAAAATAACTTTCATATATAATAACTATCATATTTCAGTAGGAGAGTGGGTTAGTAATTGGGAAATGACTTTATGTATATTCTCAATTGAGCACATATGTAGATATTGTGGGTAATAAGTACCAGGTTTCCTATTGTGGAGGAAAATAATTGTAAGTCAGGAAAGATAGGAGACTAGAAGTTGTTGGAGTGGAATTAAAAAATATCAGTTAAAGGGAGCCTGGTATCTCAATTGGTTAAGTGTCCAACTCAGTTTTGGCTCAGGTAATGATCTCAAAGTTCTGTAAGATCGAGCCCTGCATCGGGCTCTGTGCTGACAGCATGGAGCCTGCTTGGGGTTCTGTCTCTCTTTCTCTCTTTGCCCTTCCCCCACTCACGCTGTCTCTGTCTCTCTCAAATACATAAATAAATAAATAAATAAATAAATAAATAAATAAATAAATAAGTAAACTTTAAAAATCCATATAGGGGCACCTGGGTGGCTCAGTCTGTTGAGCATCCAACTTCAGCTCAGGTCATGAACTCATAGCTCATGAGTTCAAGCTCCATGTCAGGCTCTGTGCTAACATCTCAGAGCCTGGAGCCTACTTCAGATTCTGTATCTCCTCTCTCTCTCTTCCCCTCCCCTGCTTGCTCTGTCCCTTTCTCTCTCTCAAAAATCACAAACGTTAAAAACATTTTAAAAATTCATATAAATTCATGATTTTTAATATAGACAGATATATACCTACATACAGATAAAAAATAAATGTGTGTATATTAGTGTACATACATACATCTATTTCCTAGTTTTGTCTACTAAAAGGGTCTAGAAACAACAGAACCAACCAGTAATCAACATGCCTAGTGCCTGGATCTTGGTTTCTTAATGCTACTCTCCAATAGATGTAACCATTTCCTTGGAGAAATGGCAGATTCTAGGGCAGAGAAAGTACATGATAAGACAGGAATATCTTGTGGTGCTAGAAAGTAAGAGAGTAGTTGAAAAATTATTGGGATATGTTCCAATGGCCAATCTGGTACAATTGGAGCAGGAAAATAAACAATAGTAATGGATTATACAACACAAAAGGAAACAAATATCTGTGAGTCCATACTGACATATATATATGTCATATATATATATTGACATGACATAATATATATATAATTGAATAAATAAATGGGAAAAGCCCTTTTTTAACAGCAAAATTCAAATTAATAATTGTAGAGGGATGGTGGAAAAAGAAAATTGCCATTTAGTAAACACTGCAGTTATAACTGTTTTAGGCAAGAATTATCAATGCTAAAATTAGTAGGTGAAAGTTTCATGGGAAATAGGGTATTTACATAATCTCAAGTATCTTCCCAAAGATACTTATGGACTACAAAGGGGTTAAAATGGTAGCTTCATGGTAGAACAACCTAGCAGATCCATCTCAGTGAACAAAGCTAATGTCACCAGGAATCAGACATATCAATAACTTGAGCTTCCTGATATGATGCACTAAGAAGGACACATTACTTCTGTGATATATGTGCCCAAAATGCATAACGTGAACTATCAGAGCACCTTAAATTGAGGGACCTTCTAAAGGATAAGTGGCCAGCACTCTTCAAAAGATTCAAAATCATGAAAGATCAAAACTGAGGAATTGTTCCAGATTAAAGAAGTCCAAAGAAACATGATTATCTAAATGCTGTATGTGATCATGATTGAATCCTATACCAGAAAAAGATGTTAGTGGGACAATTGATGAAATTTCAGTGAGGTCTCTAGATTAGTACTAGTATTGTATCAATGTTAATTTACTAGTTTTGATAATCTTATTGTGTTTTGAAAGATGTTAACATTTGGAGAAGATGGGTGAAAGATACAAAATATTTTTGTATGGGGGCACTTGGGTGGCTCAGTTGGTTAAGTGCCGACTTCAATTCAGGTCATAATCTCACGGTTTGTGAATTCAAGTCCGTGTTGGGCTCTGTGGTGACAACTCGGAGCTTGGAGCCTACTTTGGGTTCTGTGTCTCCCTCTCTCTCTGCCCCACCCTTGCTCATGCTCTCTATCAAAAGTAAATAAACATTAAAAAATTAAAAACAAAATTAAAAACAAAATGTTTTTGTATATCTGGAATAATTTCAAAACAAAAAGTGAAAAAGATTGACTAATGGCACAGGGTATGTTTTCTTCATAATATACTGCTACCTGAAAAAGAAGCAGACCACAAATGAGTATGTACATTGCATTTCATGTGTGAATATTTTAAATATATATATATATATATATATATACACACACACATATATATAATTTACATACCATTATATATATATATATATATATATATGTATTAGAAATAGTGTACACCAAAATATTGAGAGAAATTACTTCTGAGATGTTGGATTATAGGTAATTTTTCTTTTCTTTATTTCTTTCTCTTTCTCTTGTCTTTTTCTTTCTTTTCTTCCCTCCCTCCCTCCTTCTTTCCTTCCTTTCTTCCCTCTTTCCTTTTCCTCTTCTTTCATTTCTTCCTCCCGTCCTCTGTTTCTTTGTTTCTTTCTTTTGTCTTTTTACTCTACTGTGCTTTCCAAATTTTGTACAATTCCTATATGTTGTTTATAATCAAGAGAAATCATACAATATTTATAAAACTCACAAATTAAAACATGTTGCATAAGAAAAATTGAAAACCTTTATTTTTATTTTAGTGCCTGAGAACAGAGATTGTCAAAATGATTTTTTTTTTAATTTGTGATTATATTCTTTTCTATTGTCTTTATCTGAATAAAGTCACAGGTGGCTATTATGAATCCTTGGACCAAAGTAAGGTAAGGATGGCCCTGTGATGAATGTTTTCTCGAACTCTTCTTTATAGATTATCCTAATGATTTGTGCTTCTCTTCTTATGGTATTACTAAAATAGTAATACCATAAAAGTAAACTCAATTCAAGTTGGATAACACACACCCATAATGGCAACATATTAAGGAATTCCTTTTCAGTTAAAAAAAAAATGTCCAACTATTAGCTCTTCATGTGAAGTATAGATATTTAGGAATTAAAACATTAATATGTACTTAGGTGAAAAATACATAGATATGTTTCAGTTAATATTAAATATCCAAGGACTCCATGGTTCTTGTAATGTGACTGCTTTAGACTTTGAGTATAGTTCTTAAAGTGTAGTGATTCTTAAAAGCCTAGAATGGAGTCAACTTGCCTAATTTCAAATCCCAATTCCATAACTTAGTATCTGTGTCACCTTGAACAAGTTACTTAAACTGTCTGTGTCTTAGTTTCTCATATGTAAGATGAAATAATGATATGTACTATCTCTTAGGGTCATTTTAGAAGGAGATGAGTAATTAAATGTATCCTGGGCACGTGGTAGATGACCAGTAAGTGCGAGCTAATATTATTTCTACTATACAAATTGATATCCTGCTAAGAGATGATCTAAAATGATAAACTCCATCCTTACATCAATCAATGAAATGTTTTTACCTGCCTTTCTACATTAGAATGAGAATTAGCCACACTTACAGAATATCTTCATTCTAAAGTTGTCTTGGCATATTTAACAGATCTTACCTTTAAATATGTCTGATATTTATTTAGAACTTATAGTTGAGATAGAGTTTTTCCATAAATAACCTAATTTCAGTTTAAACTTCACACTTTGTTACATCCTAAATAATAGAGTCCCTCGCCTATAGGAGTGCTAATTACCTGAAAGAGTTCTGTACATTCAAACTCCAAGTTGCAGTTAATTAACTTAATTAATTTTTCATCATAATTTGATCCCTAAAGTCCCATTTTGGTTGTAATTTCTTGTAGTGTTCTGAGCTAACCAATGAAGCACACAAAATATAGCATAATATTCCAGCTGTGACTTATATCCTTGTGTAACAAGAGACAACCAAACAAAATTTATAGCTAATAGATAACAAGTTACATGAAGTGGGAAAAAAAATGGGAAAAGGGGCTGGCTGATGTTGTGGATAAGTAAAGAGGAAAAGGCAAACCTCGGGAAAAGTAGAGAAGATAGAAGAAATCAAGAAATAAGGAAGTGATACAGGAATAGAAAATATATGGGATTAAAACAAAACAACAACCAAACAAGGATAGAGAGAAACAACTCTCAGTCAATAGAGCTACAAACTGAGGGAAGGTAGAGCATGGGTTCCAAGACACCTTATGTGAATGAGGATGAGGAAATGTTCCTTTAAAAATATGGATGGAGGGCTCCTGGGTGGCTCAGTCAGTTAAGTGTTGGATTCGTGATTTCCTGAGATTGAGCCCCAACCCACATCAGGCTCTGTGCTGGGCATGGAGCCTGCTTGTGATTCTCT